>NW_011495080.1:5282315-5299281 GCF_000754665.1 Bison bison bison
GCAGATGACATCATCCTTATGGCAGAAAGTGAAGAGGAACTAAAAAGCCTCTTGATGAAAGTGAAAGTGGAGAGTGAAAAAGTTGGCTTAAAGCTCAACATTCAGAAAACGAAGATCATGGCATCTGGTCCCATCACTTCATGGGAAATAGATGGGGAAACAGTGGAAACAGTGTCAGACTTTATTTTTCTGGGCTCCAAAATCACTGCAGATGGTGACTGCGGCCATGAAATTAAAAGACGCTTACTCCTTGGAAGGAAAGTTGTGACCAACCTAGATAGCATATTCAAAAGCAGAGACATTTCTTTGCCAACTAAGGTTCGTCTAGTCAAGGCTATGGTTTTTCCTGTGGTCATGTATGGATGTGAAAGTTGGACTATGAAGAAGGCTGAGTGCCGAAGAATTGATGCTTTTGAACTGTGGTGTTGGAGAAGACTCTTGAGAGTCCCTTGGACTACAAGGAGATCCAACCAGTCCATTCTGAAGGAGATCAGCCCTGGGATTTCTTTGGAAGGAATGATGCTAAAGCTGAAACTCCAGTACTTTGGCCACCTCATGCGAAGAGTTGACTCATTGGAAAAGACTCTGATGCTGGGAAGGATTGGGGGCAGGAGGAGAAGGGGACGACAGAGGATGAGATGGCTGGATGGCATCACTGACTTGACGGATGTGAGTCTCAGTGAACTCTGGGAGTTGGTGATGGACAGGGAGGCTTGGTGTGCTGCGATTCATGGGGTGCAAAGAGTCGGACATGACTGAGCAACTGATCTGATCTGATCTGATCTGATCTCCAGGGAATCTTCCCAAACCAGGGATGGAACCTGGGTCTCCTGCATTGCAGACAGATTCTCTACTGACTGAGCCACCAGGGAAGCCCACTCCCTACCACTTAAATATTTTAGACTGAGCCACAAGAATTCCTTTAAATAGATGCTACATGGTATAAAAAAAAAAGTTACAGATGTTATAAAATCATCACAATTATTACATGCCCTTAATTAGTGTAACAGCTTTAGTTAAATATGTTTGCACAGCTATGCTCACAGCACCTTATAAACAGGGAAAAATTAGGTCTTCTAGGACCTTGGAGAGGAAGTTAGGTTCCTTCCATGTAGGAACGGTCGGAGGGGCTGGAGATTGCAATGAATTTTGGGCTGTGCCAGCAACTGCTTTCCCGGTGAGCACTGCTGTCTGGGCTCACGGGACAAGGCACAGAGACCATGGCCAGACTTAGAACAGTGTCTCCCAGCAAGTCCCCACCGCACCCCCGGGAAGTGGATGGCTAGCTGATTCTCCCCACCAAAGGAGAGAGGTGCTTTCTCCTGACTGCTTTCTCTCGGGGCCCCCCATGCACGGCCGCTCCCCGCTCAGTGGTCCCACCCTGGTGGTGGGAAGCATCCGTCAAGCCCAGACACCTCCTCAAGCACCCCCAGGGTGGCCGTGGCCCTCCGCAGCTGAGTCCCAGGCACAATTAGACAGCCCAGTGGCACTCCAGCCACACCTGCTCTCTCAGCGGGGCTGTTAGCAGCAGGAGCCGGCCGGGAGCTGGGGGGAATGGGGGCATGTCTGAAGCCTCCCCTGCCAACCGCCCTGGCCTAGGTTACCCCACGGTAAACTAGGTGTTACCTCCCCCGGCCCCAGGTTCACTGTTCTTCCTCTCTGCTTAGCATCCAGGGGAGTACCAGCTCTGGGCTGGGAGCAGGTGCAAGGATGGGGAGGAGCTGGGGGAACCTATTAGCACTCGTACACATGTTGTCTAATGAGCATCAGGCCGGGAATCCTGGTAACAAGCCGGTGTCGGAGACCCCTCCCTACAACCCTCTCCCCACCCCCCACCCCCAATCATCCCAGGGAAGGCTGTTGTGGAGGAGCAAGCAAATGAAGAAGACGCCTACCCATCCCCGTTTTGAACCCAGAAATGGGAACCAGTCACATCCTTTTGAGATCGTTGAATCTGATGACTTTGAGATTGTGGAGTGGTACCCATTAATGTGTCATGAAAGCCATTTAATGGGTCGTCACCAGCATTTTACTGTTAAAAAGGGAAAAATATCAGAATGCATGTCACATATAAATGGAACTTTTCCTTCTGTTGTCTGTAAGCGTGTGTGTCCTGGGTTGAAATGTATTTCCGATTGTAAAGAAAAGCTGGAGAAAGGGTGATGGTAGCCTCACCCTACTCCTTCTGTGCTGAGTTCCGTCCAAAGCTCCTTGAACCAGTGGGAGCCACCCAGGATGCAAAGATCTCCTAAAGGAAGTGCCCGACTTCTGTCGGTAAGCAGGTCCTGCTTTCATGAACACTCCTCACTTCTGGCAAGTTCTCCCCGACTGTCCAGTGTAAATACCAGTTGATACCATTTCTCTTACTAGGTAATAGAAATCTAACTGCCCTTCATGCAATAATCCTTGGTTAAAGGATTCTCCCGGTGAGGAATTTAGAAATGCCACCTCAGATTCTACGGCCTTATCGCAAACAATGAGGAAGTCTGGATTAAGGAATCACTCGTTACGTTAGAACCAGAATCAGGGCTGGACTTTGTGGGTTAAGCAAGAAGGAATGGTGGCCTTGAGCCCTCCTCCTTCATGTGAAGTTTCCTCTTCCTCATTTCACAGTTGCCAGGCCCAGGAAAGGACCAGGGAAAGGCTGTGTCCAGGGCAGTGCATCAGCCAAAGTTTCAATTTAAATAAGAACGTCCACTCTCTGGCCTGAGGGTCTCAGTCATTATGTGCAAAGAACTGTGATCTACAGCGAGGTGGACCCAACATTTTCCTTCCCCTCCTTTCACAGGTGCACAGATGCAGAGGGATGAGTCAGGGGTTTCAGAGGCTTTGGGAGTGTTCACTTGATTAGTAATGATTATTAACCAGGTGTGAGTGCTTGAAGGGAAATGAGCAACCATCTATGTCTGTTTACATGGAAGATGAAGCGACTGCCCTTTGAAGGTCAGTGCCTTGTGCCGGGTGTCTGAGCAAAGTCCAGAACCCAGATCTGGACACCCAAGAGCTCTGTCCACTCCCCCAAGGACCCTTGACTGTCACTGTGGGCTCTTGTGGCATCTCTCCTTCTCCTATAGGAAATGGCCCTCCCCTTCCCCTGACCTTGGCCAGGCATAGTTTGAGGCAAGTGGGTGACTCCTGGTTTTTGCTGTCAGCTCTTCCAACAGGGGTGCTTGGGCAGCATACTGGTGGTGGTGGGGGGGCTGGTGCTCTGGGTCCCCTGAAGGGAGGCATGGAAGCAGAGCCTGCAAGCAATGGCCTTGCATTATTATGATGAGAGAGATACTATAAACTTGAGGTTATTACTTTTATCATTGTTATTATTAGATTTAATGGCTGAGTGAGCAGTTCACTTGGCCCTAATAGAAAATTGCTCCTGACAGCTCTCCATAACCGCAGGATGGGAGTGGGGTGGGGAAGGAATGCTTTCACCTCCACTGGGGAGTAACACATGCAAGACTGGGACACGGACAGCCTAGGTCCCCAGCAGCTGAGCATCTCACCCCCTCCTGGACCTGTGCCTCGGAGAGGGAAGGGTGAGGACAGGGAGCAGGTGGGGGCAGGCCCTGTGGACTCTAAGCAGAGGCAAGGCACCATCCTTGGCACAGGTGAGGTGCGAATAGGGGTGTTATGGCTCCCAGCCACTTCTGGGCCCTGGGGCCAGCAGAGATGCCCGTTTCCATCTTCTTTCCACTCTCAGCTGAGTCCATTAAAAATGTATCTCTGTCTCCCGATTGCTCTTCTGTGCTATTAATTTGTGGTTGTATTAATTCCAGCTGTTATTATACAGCCAGGTGATGCAGAACAAAGCTTCTCATTAACATGGCTGGGGAGTTACTGCTTCTGCCAGGGTAGACCCCCTCCCCCAGTCTGTCCCTCCCCCACAACCCCTGTTCTGCCTTGACATGCATGGAGCCTTGGAAAATGACTGACGGATCCTGAGACCCAGGCAGCCATTCCAAAGTCAGAGGTGACTGCGGGAATCACAGTAAAGGGAGCAGCTTTGCTCAGTCCCTGCTCTTGCTTGCCCTTCCCCTTTATGAAAATTTTTTTTCTTTTCACTCTTAAGTACCACCTGCAACCCCTGTGACAGGTGTCTTGGGCTGTATCGGTGATGGGCAGGACAGCAAAGGGCAGCAGGTCACTGGCGAGGTGACTGCAGGGTTAATGATGCTGTGTGGTCTTGGGTATCCTCTCCCTGTAAGCCCTGACAAATTGTGACCCAGATCAGACCCACAGCTCAGGTTGGGTGTGAGGCACCCAGCCCACTCTATCATTCAACTATGGGCTGGTTTGGTTTTGGGCCAAAGCGGTTCAGTTGGGGCCGGTCACCTCCTCACAGCCACACACGGACACAGTTTGGAATGGAAAGGGTCTGCAGTGGGACTCTCTGACTTACCAGCTTCTTAACACGTTCATGTTTTGAGTTGTGCTGTAGAAATACTCAGGACTTCATGGGGAGATGGCACGGTTTGTTTTTAAGGATGGTAGGCCTTTTCTCGTCGTTTCTTGGTACCTGTCCCTTCTGAACCATTCATGGTTAGTGGGTTATATTTCACGCTGAGCAGTGATTACTGGAAAAGTGGGAAAGCTTCATTCTGGTGGTTCCTCTGTCACAGTGAAACGGTCGATTCAGTTCCTACTGGTGTGTCCCCGAGGCCCGCTCATGGGAGGTGACCAGCGCTACAGAGGCCTCCCTCCGCCCCCAGCTTCATTTTCTTTCCAACAACCCCTTTAGCATCCTCTGCTCAGTTATGCTGTAACCCCTCTAGCATCCTCTGCTCAGTTACACTGTAACCCAGACACAGCAGGTCCTTCCCAACTCTAGTCTTCACACATGCTGTTCCCTAAACTAGACTGTTCCCTCTTTTTCCACCTGCGGAAGGTCCAATCCTTCCTTGAGAATCAACGCAGGGGCATCTGCTCTGTGACCCATCCCCTTGCCTCTCTGCATACCCACTTTCTGGATTTCAGCTATAGCCCTCAACACACAGTACAGTGCACCCCTGAAAAGAGTTAGGTCTCTCATACATTATTTGTACCAAATGCCCCATACAGCAAGCACCTGGCTTCCTGTAATGTCCAAAAAAATCTGTTGAATGAATGATGGAATCCTCTCAATTTTGTAAACAGAGGATCTTCATTACAGGGCTCAGAGCCCCAGGGTCAAGGTCACCGAATAAAGCAGGACTAGAACCTGGGACCTCTGGTTCCTGGGTGGGGCCCCACTCCTCTGTCAGTATCCCCAGATTTCCAGAGTGCATCCAGAGGCCAGGAGCCAACCCGTTTTTATCTCCGTGTCCTGTGATCCCTTGAGAATGGCTGGTGCAAAGGGCTTTGAATTGTCATTATTCTGGTAATTAAAAACAACCCATGGAGTTGGAGGCCAGGGATGCAAACGAGGCAAAGCAGCGGGAGTTAGTTCCAGGCTCTCTGGCAATGCTGCCTCAATTAAGGGTTGTGCTTAACCGATTCTCTCTGGTCTCCATCAAGGCAGCCTGTGACCATCATTGGGGGCATGGACCCAACAGCACAGAGACAGGTGGGCTGAGCTCCCTGGGGCAGAATCTTGCAGGGACACAAACAGGAGAAGCTCAACAATTCCTGTATAAAAGGGGAAACACACACACACACACACACACACACAAAAGACAAAAATACACTGAGAGTCAGTGTCAGGAGTGGGTGAGAAAATGATGGGCCATGGCATTCCCAAATGTTACAGGGGAGGACTTCCCTGGTGGTCCAGGGGTTGAGAATCTGCCTGCCAATGCAGGGGTCACAGGTTCAATCCCTGGACTGGGAAGATTCCACGTGCCACGGAGCCAAGAAGCTTGGGAGCTACAATTACTGAAGCCCATGCTCTAGAACGCATGCTCTGCACAAGAAAAGCCCCCATAATGAGAAGCCCGCACACCTAGAGAGTAGCCCCTGCTTGCCACAACTAGAGAAAGGCTGTGTGGATCAGTGAAGACCCAGTGCAGCCAAAAATTAATTAGTTAATTCATTTTTTTTTAAGTTAAAAAAAAAAAGACTATGAGGAAACTCCAGAATGGGCTTGGGATGCATGTTAGAAGGGTAAGGTTGGAGCTGAATTCAAGGGATAGATTTTACCTGCGCGGAGGGGCAGACTGAGGGTATTTAGACTCTGCCTAGAGGTTTGTTCCTTGGGCTGATACTCAAGTATCCTCTGAGTGCAGTTCCAAACCTGAGTGAGCCTCAGCATCATCTGGAGGATATAAATGATGATGGTGGCATTCCCGAAGATTGCAGGGGAGGACTTCCCTGGTGGCCCAGTGTTAGAACATGCACTACTGGCTCCACCCCAGGGTCTCTGATGCTGGTCTGGAGGGGGCCTGAGAACTTGCCTTTGGAACAAACCTGGTGATGCTGACGCTGCTCACCCCAGGACCACCCGTTGCGAACCATGGCCTTGGAGAGACCAAACTGAGCTTCCTCGGGAAACAAGACCGTGAGGGTTTCCATCTGGGTATGATATCCTCCATAGCTGGGTCTTCATGAAAGACAACCTCCTCATCTACAATGGTCTTTACCTCTTAGAGCTGCCGTGAACATGCCATGAAGTAAGGCATATAGTGATTCTGATTACTGTCACCCATGTCAGCTTGCACAGCTAGTTTGAGATGGTCAGTAAGGTTGTTCAGGGAAGATCCGGTTCCAGTCCATGCTCTTCTCTCCTCTCTAGAGTCAGCCACCTCAAAAGAATGGGCAGCTGGTGGCCCAGGAGAGAATGCGAGGGTCTATAGGCAGGCAGTCCCAGAGGGGAGCATCCTCTCTGTGAAAAGACATTCCCCCCTGAAGGCTGGGCCCTCCACCCACCCTCAGGAGCCCTCCTTCTCAGCAGGATGCTTCGGTGAAGGATGTTATTATGCTGAAAGCAGAGGGGGTGGGGACAGAACGAGAGCGCCCCTCTCCACAATAGACGCTGCCAGCAGCACGCCTCACAGGACGCAGCACCGTAGTATGTGTCCCTCGAGGCAGGTAGTGGGGCTCCGTGTGCCTGAGGCTGGGGCCCAGGGACACACCCTGCAGCACAGACCCGGCCTTCACTTCTTGACACCCGCGCTCTCAGCTTTGTCAGCAGGTTCCCTGGTTTCACACCCCACCCGTCCCCAGCAGCCCACCCTCTCACCGCATCTTGCCCAGAGAGTCCCAGGAGGGCACACGGAGAGCCTCCCGACGAGGGCAGCATGCTCTGTATTGGTGAGCTGTGGAGGTGCAGGTTGGCATAGGTGTGACATGGATGGGGTGATGGGGACCCCCAGTGCTCGCGAGCACCGCATGGCAGATACCTGGGCACATGACTGCCACCTCCCACAGCCTGACTCCTAAAGCTGCCCCGAGAGCATCTTCCCTGCAGGGCTGAGGAGGGGAGCTGTTCTTTTCTGGGGTGTTCTTCAGCTGATGTGGCCTGGGGGACTCAGACCTGGTGTGTAGAATTTCTGGATCTGCCCTGCTTTGCTGTCCCCAGGGGATTCTGCAAGGACAGATCTGGGCAGAACACACACCCTTTCTTGTCCTTCATCCCAGGTTTCGCTCCCACGAAATGCTCTCTTGGGAATTGTCACCCTTTACTCTCTCCACAGCCAGGACTCTGTGGAAACTCCTGGCTTCCAGTAACAAGCAATCTCTCCCAGAGTCAAGAACCCATGCCCAGTGGTCCTTGTACACAGCCCACTGGACCAGATGAAGGAGGTGTGGGGTAGGGTTAGGCAGCCGCCCCAGCACTGCCAGTGTTCAAGCATCGTACACAAAATGCTCCTTTTGTCCAGACCTACGAGCCTCAGTGATGTCATGATGGAGACTCGGTGGGGAGGGCAATGGAGGGGGGGAGGGTGTCATGGGCCAAGAGGATCAGAAACGCAGCTGAGAAGGTGGCTCAAAATAGCTCGTGGAGAACAGACTTCTGCTTGACAGGCTGACAAAGATATGCCTGGAGCCAAGCACTCCTCTTTGAATGCTCTGTCTCCTTCTAATTACGGATCTGTCAGGAGGAAGAGAAGCCAGCGCCTGCCCGACCCCAGTGACCCTCCACTTAATGTGGAGACGGGACTGGGAAGCCCAGCTCCCCCACCTAGCAGAGTCAGGCGACTCACGGGGAAGATAGCTGCCCACCCCCACCCCCCATCCCTTCCTTGGGGACCAGAAGTTATCTGCTCCACAGCTGGTTTCCTTCAATGTGGAGGGAGAGATCTCACCTGTCCCTAGCAAGGCCGGGTCTCCCCTGTTGTCAGAGCCCAACAGGAAGAATGTGGACTTTCTCCTCATCCAACAGGCAGACAGGGAGTGTGGTCCCCGAGGACAAGCTGGGAGGTTCTCTGCCATCAGGGACTTCACGTCCCTTCTTTATATGCAGGCCAGAATGGACCGCAGGCTCCCTTCATTTTTTTAAAGATTTGTTAGCTTACACACAAACTTACTTCCAAAGGATTGAAATACAGTCTAATTGGAGGATGAGAGGGTTAGATAGCCTCATTGCCTCAACGGACATGAATTTGAGCAAACTCCGGGAAATAGTGGAGGACAGAGGAGCCTGGAGTGTTGCAGGCCCTGGGGTAGCAAAGAATCTGACACGACTTAGAGACTCAACAACAAGAAACGATGAATAAATCAGACAGAGAAAAGATAGTGCCTTTCCCACACCGTGTTCCTTTCTGTGTCCCGAGGACCTGCAGCACCACAAGCCCTTGGTGCTTATTTCTGAGTGAGCGCTCACTGGGTCCTCACAAGGTGACCCCTGAAATGTGCTCAGAGGGGCCTCACTTTCCAGACAAGGAAGGTAGACACTGATCTTGTTCTGGAAGAAGAACTTGCCATTTCAGAAGATTTGGGAGATAGAAGGGGGAAAGTGAGGTCAGTGTGCCTGTGTGTGTGCTCGGCCGTCACTTAGTGGTGTCTGATTCTTTGTGACCCCGTGGACTGTAGCCCACCAGGCTCCTCTGACCATGGGGATTCTCCAGGCAAGAATACTGGAGTGGGTTGCCATTTCCTACTCCAGCGATCTTCCCAACCCAGGGATTGAACCCATGTCTGTAGCATCTCCTCCATTGGCAGGGGGATTCTTTACCACTGTGCCACCTAGGAAGGCTGAGAGGTCAGCAGAGGTTAATAATTAGCAATCATAATCTTCTCTGAACTTTTATGTAAATGCTTATCTTAACATGTATGTGTGTGTGTATACATATGTATAAAATTTTTATTTACATGACTGACCCTTCTCTTGGCACTTCTAACCTCTGGACTGCAGCCTCCCTCAGGAACATCAAACTGTAGGATCTCTGGTCTTGAGCGGACCCCAGGGGCCATCCTTGGATAATGGATGGTGGACTCGGGGTTTGGGCTTGCAAGGCTCTTCTCCTCCCTCCCTCCTTCCTTCCCTCCTTCCTTCCCTCCTTCATTCCTTACTGCCTTCCCATCACAGAAGTTACTCAGTAGGCTGTGCCACCCACAGGGCACAGACACTGGAGGAATAGTCAGGAATGAGACAGACATGGTTCCTGCCTTCAGAGAGCTTACATTCTAGCAGGGAAACAAGCAGTATCTCAAGAGCTGTAAGGGCAGGTTGTGCTATAGATAAATACCTGGGTGAGGGAATGGAGGCAGATTAGGAGCGTGGGAGTCATGGAAACTGGGGGGGTCAGGGAAGGCCTTTCTGAGGAGCAATGCCATTTGAATAAGAGACCTGCGGGAATTGAGGGGCAGCCCTTTGAATTTCTCTGGGGAAGCAACCCAAGTGGGCAGAAAAATTCTGAGGCAGAGACTGAGGTGGGAGGTATAGCAAGAAGGCTAGAGAGACGGGAGTGAAGTGGGCAAGGCGAATGGTGGGGTGGACAGGGGTGGAGGGAGGCCCAGGTCATGTAAATCTTGGAAACATCTGGAACACATGAGACAAGGACTTTGGGGCAGCTGATTTCAAAGGGTATTAGTCAGAGAAGCAGAACCAATAGGAGACAGAGAGAGAGAGAGAGGGAGGTAGGCAAATAGATGATAGATAAGATGATAAGGAATTAGCTCCTGTGACCATGGAGGCTGAGAGGACCCAAGGTCTGCAGTCAGCAAGAAGGAGACAGATAGCCAGTGATGTAAGCCCCAGTCTCTGAGTCCAAAGGCCTAAGAACCAGAAGAGCCGATGGAGTAAGTTTCAGCCTGGGTCCAAAGGCAGAAGACTGACTGACGTCCCCAGCTCAATGAGAGTGAAGCAGAAAGAGAATTTTCCTTATTACAGATGTTTTGTTCCATTCACACCTTCAACCGATTAGATGAGGCCTACCCACACTGGGGAGGGCCATCTGCTTTACTCCGTCTGCCAGTTCAGATGTAATCTCATCTACAGACACCCAGAATGTTTAACCAAAGATCTAGAAACTTTGTGGCCCAGTCAAGTTGAACATAAATTTGTGTTCAGTTCTTTGCAACCCCATGGACTGTAGCCTGCCAGGCTCCTCTGTCTGTAAGATTCTCCAGGCAAGAATACTGGAGTGGGTTGCCATTCCCTTCTCCAGGGGATATTCCCGACCCAGGGATTGAACCCAGGTCTCCTGCATTGCAGGTGGATTCTTTACCATCTGAGCCACCAGGGAAGCCCTAACAGCCCACAGGGTGGCTCAATTCCAGGTCTGTGAAAGAGAAGAGGGGCTGGTTAGTGGTGACAAGAAGGCCTGCTGTGTCCAAGAAATCACTTCTGTGGCATCTGCTGCCTTCCAGGCCCTGGGGGCCCTGCACCCCCATATCCCTCCCCTCTCTCTTTTAACATCCAAGGATGACCTTCTGGGCTTTCTTGTTGTCATTTCCTAGGGCTGCTGTAATGAAGTACCACAAGTTGGGTGGCATGAAATAACAACAGTTTATTGTTCCGTGGTTAGGGAGGCTTGAAGTCTAAGGTCAAGGTGTGGGCAGGGCCATGCTCTCTCTGAGCCTCTGTGTCCTTCCTCTTCCAGCTTCTGATGGTGGCCATCCATCCTGACCTTAAAGCTGTATCATTCCAATCACCACCTTCATCCTCACATGGCATTTTCCTATTTCACAAGGACATCAGATCCAGACATACTGAATGAAAGCCCACCCTAAAAACTTCATCTTAGCTTGAGTACACCTGCACAGCCACCATGTCCAAATAAAACCCCATTCACAGGTGCTGGGGGTTAGGGCTCCAGCATACCACACAGTGCAGGTGTGCTTAGTCCCTCAGTTGCGTCTGACTCGTTGCGACTATGGACTGTAGCCTGCCAGGCTCCTCAGTCTATGGGATTCTCCAGGCAAGAATACGGGAGTGGGTTGCCATGCCCTCCTTCAGGGGCTCTTCCCAACCCAGGAATCTAACTCATATCTCCTGTATCTCCTGCATTGCCGGCGGATTCTATACACTGGGGAAGCCCTCAGCATATCTTTGGGGGTGCCTAATTCATGACACTTCTCTTCCTGAGCTCCTCAGAGGAGCCAGAGGCATGTCCAGGGGGCCCTGATTATTATAACGGCAAGAATTCCTTTGCCATCTTTTAATTACCAACAAATCCCCTGAATGTAGACAGCCAGGCACCCCAAAGCCTCTGATGAGGCTCTGTGGCACCTTTGCCTACACCCCACATCCAGAGGAAGTTTTACGCATCCTAGAAACTCCTCTGCAGATAAGGCAATGGCACCCCACTCCAGTACTCTTGCCTGGAAAATCCCATGGACAGAGGAGCCTGGAAGGTCCATGGGGTCGCTGAGGGTCGGACACGACTGAGCGACTTCACTTTCACTTTTCACTTTCATGCATTGGAGAAGGAAATGGCAATCCGCTCCAGTGTTCTAGCCTGGAGAATCCCAGGAATGGGGGAGCCTGGTGGGCTGCCGTCTATGGGGTCGCACAGAGTTGGACACGACTGAAGTGACTTAGCAGCAGCAGAAACTCCTCT
Source organism: Bison bison bison (assembly GCF_000754665.1). Taxonomy (NCBI): domain Eukaryota; kingdom Metazoa; phylum Chordata; class Mammalia; order Artiodactyla; family Bovidae; genus Bison; species Bison bison. The sequence continues at coordinate 5,294,231 of NW_011495080.1, forward strand.
GAGAAATTAGGTGGTTAAATTGAAGGCAGAGTGGGTTTTTGTTTTTTATTTTTTCCTTCTCCTGAGCTGAGTTAAAAGCTACCTGGAAGAATGGACCAGTTTGAGGAGCCCTGGGAGTATAAGTGGGTGGGGAACAGGTGTCTGAGCTACTGAACGAGGGTACTTGTTGGTCTGCCAGGCCGAGGACCCTAACGCAATTCCAGCCAGACAGGAGAAGGCTGCTGGCCTGTTTTGTTCTCTGTGGAGGGCTCATGCTCTTGATTTTAATCTTTTTCCTGAGGACACATAAAAAGCTCACAAGTTGGACTCTGTCTCCTGCCACCATCACCCAACACTCACACACCTTTCCAGGAATCCTTGATGCTCGTGTTTGGGCAAAATTCAGTTTTCACCCATTTTCTGATGCCCATGCTCCATCCAGAAAGAATCCTGCCAGAGTGAATTCCAGATGCAAGCATCTTTTCCATGAGCCCTGGGGAAAGGCAGTTTAATCTGCAAAATGACTTTAAAGTTATCAGAAGGGCTCTCCAATTCAGAATATTTTTTAATAGCCAGCACGCTTTCCTTTCCCAATGCAAAGGAGAGATTTATTCTGGCCAGTTTATCCCAAGTAAATCTTGGGCATCTCAGTTTTACATTTTAACGAGAAACAAGCACTTTATAATAACTGCTCAGATTAAACTCCAACATACTTGCAAACCGTTAACCTGAAGGAATTGTAACGATAAATTAAGCATATTAATGAAGCTGTACTACAAGCTCAAAATTTGTTAGGTAAATTGTAGCATTATTAACAACCAACTTGACTTATCACCATCTATCATTGGAGGGAAATGAACTAAAACAGTGATTACATGACATGCAAACCCTGCCAGAATAAATAAAAATGGAAATGATTGTTAACAGAAAATGCAAATCTACTAGGACATTTTCATGTGTGTGTTAACCCCCATGGAACTCTTAAATTTTTCTCTTTTTCTCTCCCCTTCTCTTTTCTTTCTCCTCCTCGTCCCTTTTCATCCGTTCCTGTCACTCTCCTTTTAGGAGGATCTTAGAGTCCCGGTTTGGTTGACATCCTTGTTCTTTGGTTGACACCCTTGCCCTCTGTTCTCCACTAACTTTGGAGAGGAGCCTGCTTTTTGTACATAAATCTCTCCGGAGTACTCGTGACACAACATTTGCCTGTCTCTGTGATTGTCCCTGCGTGGCTTGGTACAAGCCAGCTCCCTCTCGATCCTCAGGTGTATGTTGTGATCATTTGCAGTTGAGTTAGTTTGCACTTCTTATAGCATCATAGCATCTTCTGCTTGGAGGAACTGCAGACATATCAGGCTCTCACTTCCACATGACAGAGCTGAGGCATGGAAGGTGACACGTCTTCTCCACAGCCATGCAGATATTGAAGGGGCAAAAAAAATGGAACCTCCAAGCCTTGCCAAAATGATGTGTGTGTACAAGAGATCACTGCTGGGCTCAGAACTCTGGGCAGAGTCTGAGAACAGCCCGTGCTTTAGTGACCTATCTGGGGCCTGTCCACCCAAGGCCCAGAGGAGCCCCTAGTACCATGACCCTGCCTGGCAGAGCCTGGCCCAGAGGAAGGATCTGGCAGATCTACTTTGGAAGGAGGGGCTGCCTAGAATTGTCCAGAGGGATTTTACATGGACAGAAGTCAGACGGCTGGGAAGGAAAGCTTTGCTTTTACTGCCCTCCTCATAAGCCCTGAGATGCTAATGTCTAATTCCTCGTATCACTATGAGAACTGGCTGAGATTTGACAAGCATTTGTAAACCTGGTACCCAAGCAGGCCTCCATAGTACCATGGTGATTACTACTGCACGTCAACACACCCCATCATCGCTTTGCCTGAAGATCTAAGAATTATATCCACCCTCAGCCCCTCTGCCTCCTCCCCTCCAACAGAGGTAAACTAGGCAATTCCTTACTATAGGGGCAGGGTGGAGGAGAGAGGAAGCAATGTTAGGACCTAGGAAGGAGGGGAGGGACGTCCCTGGCTATCTAGTGGTTAAGACTTCACCTTCTAATGCAGGGCGTGCAGGTTCAATCCCTGGTTAGGGAATGAAAATCCCACACACCTTGAGGCCAAAAAACCAAAACATAAAACAGAAGCAATGTTGTAAGAAATTCAATGAAGTCTTTTAAAAAGGGTCCACATCAAAAAAAAAAAAAATCTTTAAAGAAAAAGAGGAGGGAGACGAGATAAGAGCTTTAGTTGGAGAAGAAAAGAAAGGGCAAGAGGGAGGAAACACACACAGTCTGCGACTGGAGTAAGAGTAACCTTAACCTACTGGGGAGCCTGAAAAGCTAGTGGCTGGGGAGGACAGCTCATGGGCTCCTGAGCCCACGCCATGGAGGCATGTGGACAGGTGTTGTGGAAATCACGGCGTTGGAATCCCCGAATCTCCGCCTCACACTCCTCCACCCTTCACTGTCCTGTTCTCACCAGGGCACCTGTCCATCGGGTCTCATGAATCAGCCCCCAGCTCTCAGCAGTGTACACACAGGTGATTTACAGCCAGGTGTGGGGTGGGAGGGAAGACAGGCTGGACAAGGTGAACTCACGGGGGTCACAGCTCAGTGGCCACCTGAGTTATGAGTCTCTTTTTCCATAGATCTCCTCCCTCCATGAATTTCCATTATGTCACCTGGTGTATTTCATCCGTGCCAAAGGAGAGTTCACTGATATGAATGTGTCCCCTCTCCAACCTTGGTTTCCGATCTTAAGGCCCTTTTGGCTTATGTTGTCTAACGGAGTTCCCTTGAGAGGTGATGGATCAACTGTCCTGTTTAAAGTCTGAATGGATCTATAAGTCACAGGAATTTGAACCCCAGGGCAGTGATAACCAAAACCTGGTTTTGGACATCCTTTTCTTTCTGGGTCCCTCTGGTTGCTTTGAAGAGTAACCCGATGGTCTCCAAAGCAAAATAAGTCACAGTAGTTTAAAAATGTATATGGGATCCCACTCCAGTATTCTTGCCTGGGAAATCCCATGGACAAAGGAGCCTGGCCGGCTAGAGTCCAGCTGAACAACTGAACCAGTAAGCATGCTCCAGTGTCATATCCTGGAATGGAATACAACCCTGGCTTTGGGTTTCCAAGAGACAAAATCATATTAGCTTAAGGGAAGAACTTATCCCAGAGAAGGGACAGCATATCAGGTCACAGAATTTAAGAAGGAAGAGGTTGCTGATCCCAATACCCTGAAAACACTGGTATTTCAGACTTCACGGTTGGTTCTTTGAGAAGCTGAATTGCTCTCATATTTCCGTTGTATCTCATGAGTCAGAAATCGAAAACCACTTCCATTTTACACAAACATTAAATCAAGAGCAGCCAAGACAATATCTAAAAGAAAAAATGTATATGGGGTGTGATGTGCTTAAGAAGATGTTTGTTGTTGTTCAGTCACTCAGTCGTTTCCAACTCTTTGCAACCCCATGGATGGCAGCATGCCAGGCTTCCCTGTCCTTTACCATTTCCCAGAGTTTGCTCAAATTCACATCCATTGAGTCGGTGATGCCATCCAACCATCTGGAGAAGGAGATGGCAACCCACTCTAGTATTCCTGCCTGGAGAATCCCATGGACAGAGGAGCCTGGCAGGCTGCCGTCCATGGGGTCACAAGAGTCAGACACCCCTAAACAACAACAACCAGCCATAGTCATAGAGCAGTCGACTCCTAAATGGCCAAATGCTCTTCAGGGTTTGAGGCTGGTGAATGGTCCTGAGAGGTTGATATCACATCAGAATCAGTTGCTGGGGAGGGGACTGTGGTTGCCCATGCTTGGCCAGGCTGCATCCTTGTTGTGTGATAGAAAGATTAGAGTCACTGCCTCGTGTGTTCTGAAGCTCCATCTAGAAGAATGGAGAGGAATGAAGCAGTTGTAGGGAATTTGCTCATCTGGTTTCCAGACTCAGTGCAAACGGCGTCTCAGACCAGAGTGCCGGCATGCAAAAATTTCCAGATTTCTTTGCCATGGTCCATTTGCATCTGGTCCCTCACTGTTATTCATTTTGATTGGGCGGATTTCTTTTTTTTTCCCATCCACTATGATTTTACTATAATTGTGCCCAATTTGACAACTGGGGAAAAAAGTCATGGAAACTGTACAGTAATTTGCCCAAACACCAACACAGTTGGCTCGACAGGTGAATATACTGGTTTCTGCTGGTTGCCACCTTCTTTGGGGGTGGGGCGTTGGCATCTCCACCTGCTCCTCCCCACACTGACTTCCCTTCCTCCCAAGGTGCTCAGGTGGGCCATCTCTCCAGAAACTGGGATGTCAGTCACTCACACATAGATCTCCCTTGGACTCGCACTCTGGCCCTGGCCAAAGTGCCTTCTGCTCCTCCCTACCCCTCACCCACAGAAATATCTTTGCAATCTTCTCTTGAAAGCTCACCAGACTGCAGCACATGTCCCCCGGGGCTCCCCGCTGCCTGTCTATCTGCCTTCCTGCGGGTCTGTCACTAGCGCGTGCCGACATAACACACACACAGTGCACCAACACTTCAGCTCAGCGTCGCTTTGAACAAGGGATCAGCAATGTGGGGAGCAGATGTCAGAGGTGACCCGCCGTCTGCTGTTTGTGGGAGCTGCTCCTTCCCTGGGTCGGGGAATGTGTATGGAGGCTGTCACAGCCAGTGCCATGAACATCCGAGAGGTTGTCACTGGTCTCTCTCTCTAGGAGTTGGACCATGATTTAAAAAAAAAAAAAAAAATTAAAACTCTTGCCTAGAACACAGACACACTGGGGTAACTGTAGATCTGACGTTCACACGGATCCTGGGTTTGACATCCTGTCTTCGGCAGCTTGGCAGATAGAAAAATAACAGTTTGTTTTCTGTGTGATCAGACTTATCTTAACCAACCCCTGCCAAGCTCTTCCCTTCGTCAGGAGCAAGAGCCAGGGGGAGTTGAGGGCATCCTGTGTTTGAGGGGTGGCAGGGGAGCCGGGGAGGGGAGATGGGGAGAGGGAAACACTGGGAGAAATGCTGGCCCGTGAGTATGGAGTGAGTGGTGCTGGCATCC
>NW_011495080.1:5299381-5302663 GCF_000754665.1 Bison bison bison
ACAGGTGTGACAGCCAGCTGCTGGCCCTCCCTGGGGACACTGTGGGCCCCCTTCTGCTGGAGTAAGCATTTTCATCCTTAACTGAGCACCAAGATCACCAGGAAGGCTTTTTGTATGCAGGTTGCTGGCCTCACCTCAGAGTTCCTGATTCCAAGGTCTGCTGTGATGCAGGGAGAATATGCCTTTCTAACATGCTCCCAGATGCTACTGCTCAGGGGCCCACACTCTGAGAGGCACTGCGCCAGGGAACCACCAAAGCTGACATGCTTTAAACTCTTCTAATCCAGCAAGTCACCAGGGGCTCTGTGTTAACTGGGCTTTCATACTGTGTCCAGCAAAAGAAATCGCTTTATTCATGGGAAATGCTTGGGGAAGCAAACCCTGGACCCTGAAACCTGCTCTCCTCTTTAATCAGAAGGTCAGGTGTGAAAGGAGTGCCTTTGGTGTATGGGGTGTGATGGACTGAATTGGATGCCCACTCAAGAAGCACTGAGGGGCTTCCCAGCTGGTGATAGTGGTAAAAACCCAGCTGCCAGCGTGGGAAACATAAGAGACTCAGATTCGACCCCTGGGTTGGGAAGATCCCCTGGAGAAGGGCATGGCAACCCACTCCAGTATTCTTGCCTGGAGAATCCCATGGACAGAGGAGCCTGGTGGGCTACAGTCCATGGGATCACAAAGAGTCAGACACAACTGAAACAATTTAGCACGCAAGCACCCAAAGAAGCACTGAAGTCCTAACTTCCAGGACCTGTGAATGTGACCTTATTTGGAAATAGTCTTTGCAGATGTAATGAAGTTCTTTGGATGTAATTGGAAGTTTGCAGACCCAAGTCGTGCTGGATGAGGGTGGGCCCTAAATGCAATGCCTAGTGTCTTTATAAGGGAAAGGAGTGGGAGGTTTAGATGCAGAGACAGAGACACAGGGAAGGGTGCCATGTGAAGTCAGAGGCAGAGATTGGACTCACGCTGCCATAGCCGAGGAATGCCAGGCTTTGCCAGGAACCACCAGACGTTAGGATGAACCAGAGAAGGATTCTTCACTAGCGCCTTCAGGGAGAGCATGGCCCTACCAACGCCTGGATCTCAGATTTCTAACCTCCAGAACGATGAAAGCATAAGTTTGTCACTTTCAGTGATCCAGTTTGTGGTCATTTGTTATGGTAGCCCTAGCAAACCAACCCCTGGGGGCTGCAGAGTTTGAGGGTACTGTTTGCTTAGGAGCACCAGCATGACTACTTTGGTGGGGTGGGGTAGGGTGGAGTGGGGTCTTATGTCTGCTGACTCTGAGGAGATGCCCTGTTCCCCAAGCACATCCATGGGTCAGCTTCAGGTTGCTAGACCAGGAGCCCTGCTTGGAGGACACCAAGGGGGTGGAACCTCCTGCCAGGGCGATCCAGTTGGGTGGCTAGGGCAGCTGGGGGGATGGAGAAGGGGAGAGGGATGGAGAGTGACCTCTGTTCTGCAAATTCCAGCCAAGCCCCTGACAGTCAAGGCTGGGGATGGTGCTAGGGCTTTCAGGACACTAGACACAAATGAAAGAAAGGCTGGGATGAGAGCTAGGCAGTCTGAGAAAACCGTCCTAAGGAGCCAGAAGTCCAGGGGTCTTAGAGCACCGGGAAAGGAGCCTAAGGAAAAAGAAGGTGGTCTCTTATGGATGTGGAACTTAAACTTCACGGTGGAGAAGGGCAGTGACAATATATTTGATCAATTAATATGGGCTTCCCAGGTGGCGCTAGTGGTAAAGAACCCACCTGCCAATGCAGGAGACAATAGAGATGCAGGTTCCATCTGTGGGTTGGGAAGATCCCCTGGAAGAGGGCATGGCAACCACTCTGGTATTCTTGCCTGGAGAATCCTATAGATAGAGGGGCCTGGTGGGCTAGGGTCCATAGGGTCGCAAAGAGTCAGACATAACTGACTTAGTATGCATGTACATATTTAATATATTTGAAAAATAAGAAACTGGTGGAGAGAGTGAAAAATTACATGAGGCTTAAGAACAGATCTTGAAGCCCTCATCATGACACCTGGGGGGTGTCCTAGTTTGGGGCTCGCTGGTCACTGTATGGACATCACCAGGCGTGCTTACTCGAAGCGCAAGTTCCTGGGCTCCATTTCAGTCGTGCTGAGTGAGAATCCAAGTACACAGGGGAAGCTGCATTTTCACAGACTCCCACAAAATCTGAAAAGCATCCTTGCAGATGCTTTGTAAATGTTAATAGGCTGTTCCATATGAGATAAAATTAGGGGCTCAGCGGGTAAAGAATCTGCCTGCAATACAAGAGCCGCGAGTTCAGTCCCTGGGTGGGGAAGATCCCCTGGAGGAGGAAATGGCAACCTGCTCCAGTATTCTTACCTGGAGAATCCCATGGGCAGAGGAGTCTGGCAGGTTCAATCCATGGGGTCGCAATAGTCGGACACGCCTGAGCACAGGAGCACATAAAGCAGGGCAAGTATGGAGGGATGGAATCGAGGAGGGGAGGGGTTTCGGAAGTGTTGTTAGCTCGCTGTCCCTCAAATCATCTTGCCCAGGACCCCTGTGCAGGCCGCCCGGGGGTGTCCGTGGACACACCTTCCCCCGACAGTTGGACCACTTCTGATCAGTGTTGCGGGGCCAGGTGCCACCGGACTGAAATCAGCGGCCTGTTGCAGCTCTGCCACCTACTGGCTGTATGAGGAGGTGCAGAATGCAATGCTGGGTTCAGCCTGGTTAAACACCAGCTTCAGAAAACAGACACATCAGGCACACACGCACACACACACATCTGCACACACGCACACACACACATCTGCACATAGGCACACCCCAACCAGCGCCCCTCCGGCCCCTGGTGGCCCTCAGCAACAGCTGTTTGTTCACTTGTTGTCATGAGTACAGATACGTTCAATTTCTCTGTTCAGGGATGGATGAGATTGGAGGGGGAGAAGGGAGAAAAAGGAAAGAAAGTGCATGATGGTAACCAGAGGCTCTGAAAAGATGTCCTCTTCCTCCTTCTTCCCTGTTTTCCAGAACACGGAAAGTAAAAATGTCAGTGAGAGCTGTGGACATGAAGTCTGCTGGGGTGAAGAAGGGAGAGGCTCCCGGGAAGGGCAGGACAAGGCAGAGAGGGAGGGTGTGAGCCCAGAGGTGGTGAACACGGACCAACCATGCCTCAGACGGGCACCCCTGGGATCCAGAGCAAGTGAGCACAGGCTGACAACTCATCCTCCCCCGAGGCTCTGGCTGCTGGCCAGTATCAAGGTCTTTTCTGCCTCAGTTTCCTCTTTTGTGGCTTGAAT
>NW_011495080.1:5302763-5365062 GCF_000754665.1 Bison bison bison
CAGAGGGGGTTTCCCAGGTGGCTCAGTGGTAAAGAATCCTCCAGCAATGCAGGAGACATGGGTTCAATCCCCGGGTCAGGAAGATCCCCTGGGGAAGGATATGGCAACCCACTCCAGTGTTCTTGCCTGGAGAATCCCATGGACAGAGGAGCCTGGTGGGCTGCAGTCCATGGGGTCACAAGAATCAGACATGACTTAGCGACTAAAGCACCACCACACAACCTGCCTTCAGAACCCAGCCAGAGCCTGACCTTCTCCAGGCTCAGAAGAGCAGGAAAGTGGGTGGCTGTCCCCTCTCTGACTAGGAGGGCTCTAGCACCCCCAGAGTCACTCCAAGGAGGGCTGACCTCTGCTCACCTGTCCGGCCACTTGCATGCCCACTTTTCTATGGGGATGAACTTCTGACCTTGTCTTGGCTTGGGACCGTGAGCTTACATCAAAACCACCCTGAGTTTCTTGGACCGGGTTACTTCAGGTCTTCAGGGGAAACAGATCACCAGACTCCCACCGTTGCCAGGAGCCACGGAGTCCTGCTTCTCCAGAATGAGAATGCTCTGGGGCTGCACTCTCTACCCCGCCCGCCTTCTCTCAGCCTGGCTCTCTCTGGGCTCACCCCTGCTCTTGGCTCCCTTCCCTGCCCCTTTCTGAAGCTGCCTGGCTGCCTGCAAGCTGAGCCGGCTGAGGAGGGAACCGGCTGGGAACCCGTGGAGCCAGAGTCCAGGCAGTGAGGGCTGACCTTGGCTTGTGGTGCCCAGGTTGCTCCTGCTGTGCATGCAACTTGGACCCGAAAACTGTGAAACCGCTGTGGTGGGACTCTGCTGGTGGATCACTGGTTAAGACTTCGCCTTCTAATGCAGGGTTGTGGGTTCAATCCCTGATCAGGGAGCTAGGATCCCACATGCCTCACAGCCAAAAACCAAAACATAGAATGGAAACAGTGCTATGGCAAATTCAATAAAGATCTTTTAAATGGTCTACATCAAAAAAAAAATATTAAGGAAAAAAAAGAAACCATTGTGACTTGGCAAGGGCCAACAAAACACCAGCACTTACCACGGAGTGTGAGCCCCAGGACCAACTTTGTTATACTGAATCACAGACCAGTAAATCCAGTCCAGTCCAACAAAATGCAGCACAATACAGCACAACACAACACAATCCAATCCAACAAGCACAATACAACCAGTTCACTCCAACATAGCACAACACAATGTAACCCAACCCAATGCAATACAGCACAACACAGCACAAGCAACCCAATCCAACAGAACACAATCCAACACAACACAACACAACCCAGTGCAACACAACACAATCCAATCCAGCAGGCGTGACAAAACCAACTCAGTCCAACACAACACAACACAATACAAGCAATGCAACCCAACATAACCATTCTAACACATCATAACACAATGTAACCCAACCCAACACAACCCAACCCAGTACAACACAATATAACACAGCACAATAAAATAAATAACTAAGGCAAAAGGCAGTTTCATAGCACCCTATTTACTCATCTCACTCTGCATTGATGGAACTGGGAGAAGGCAATGGCACCCCACTCCAGTACTGTTGCCGGGAAAATCCCATGGATGGAGGAGCCTGGTGGGCTGCAGTCCATGGGGTCTCTAAAAGTCAGACACGACTGAGTGATTTCACTGTCACTTTCCACTTTCATGCATTGGAGAAGGAAATGGCAACCCACTCCAGTGTTCTTGCCTGGAGAATCCCATGGACAGAGAAGCCTGGTGGGCTGCAGTCCATGGGGTCACACAGAGTTGGACATGACTGAAGCGACTTAGCAGCAGCAGCAGTACCATGACGGGTACCATGGAACACCTGTCTATTCATTCCTCCTAGGCTGGAGGGCTGGGGCCTGAGTACACTTTGCCAACCTGGCTCACTACGCTGGTGCAGGATACACTGAAATAATGGTCACAGAATCCCTCCACAACGTTTGAACATGAAACTGTTGTTAGTTGAGTAACTGCTTATGGACAAGTGAAACCTGTTTTTAAAATCGTAGCCTGGAGGCCTGGGAGAGTCAGGGTCTCTGTCTCGTCAGGAAAGTACTACAATGCTGTGACTGAGTCTCACTTTCTGTGAGTCTAGATGGGCTGATTCCATTTATATTAAGAGTATCAGGGTTTTCCAAAACCCCAGTTAGAGAGCTTGGTGCAGAGAAATGCGTTATTCCCTTAACTTGAACGCTAGACCTGGCCACAAGGAGAACTGGGAGGATGTGGCTGATTCAATACAATCCATTCCCAGCACAAAGTCTGCAGCCTCGTGGCAGTGGGGAAAGATTCATATTTAGTTGTTTTAGACAATAAACAGATTCTCAGCTTTGCTAAAGGAATGAAAGTGTGCATCTTCCAGGAAGGGTCTCCAAGCTGGGAGAGTGGAGGAAGGAATACTGTCTTTATTTCACACAAGTCAGATTCTATCAGTTTCCACCTCTGCAACATGCAACGCTTCCCCTTTGCCTACAGATGAAAGGTTGGTGCTTTAAAGGGCATTCAGTCTGTTGTACCTGCATCCAACCTCCCTCTGTGTCCCTCTGCAGTCACATGGCCTGGCCGTTGCTGGCCCCTCTCCGCTGCACACACGTGACACTCACACCCACCCCTCATGCCAGGCAGTCCCAGGATCCATCTTCCTTGCAGTTCCTGCCATTGGGATCCCATTCTTCCTTTAACAGTCAGTTCCAATTGTCACTCTTTTGTGAAGAACCTTCTCTGCATAACCATCCCTTCCTTTCAGTCGAAGGGTCGGGTTGGGTGGGTGGCATCCCGGGCTGATGCTAGGAGAAAGGGGGTCTCCATTGAGCCCTGGTGTTCTAACCCTATACCACACTCTGAGCTTCCCTTTTCTCCAGGAGTGGGAAGAACTCTAAAGTTCTATCCTGACCGTCTCTCCCCACTTGCCTATGCGGTCAGAAGTCAGCATCTGAAGTTCAGCACCACACACTTTTAACATTTTTTTTTTTTTTTTACAATTTTTGGATAAAGGTTGAAATAAAGTTTTTTTTAAGTACAAGTTATCTGCATGCACTTCCCGCAGGAGGAGCTTAGTGTGAGGAGTAGAGCATGTTGGCCTGGTAGAAAATTATGACACGACTGCTTGTTAGCTATGTCTGACTTCAGGCGTGTCCTCTCTGAGTCTGTTTATTTACACATGACACGTGACTAAAAATAACGCTCTCCTGATCTCATCAGAATTATAGCTCGTTTATGAAATCAACCAGTGTTTCTTGTGCACCTACTATGTGTGGTGTGAATTAAATCAGAAAAGAGATGTGAAACTGCTTCCTAAATTCTGTTTGGCATCTTAGCTGTTGTCGACAAGACATTATTGAAGGTGGGAAACCTGCCAGATTCTCTTTGACTCCCTTGCAAGATTCCCTGTGAGTCCTCCACGTGGAGATGTTTCACAATGAACTTGAACTAGAGACTCCTACAGGTTGTGCACAGTGGGCCAGCGAGAGAGCCCAGAAATCCTGTTTCCCGAGCATCAGTCACAGAAATATCTCCCTTGCTCCCACTTGCTCCCAGATCCTCCGACCTGCTCATCTTAGGTGATAAGTGAAAAAGTCAGGGAGGGGAAGCTATGGAGGAGGAGTTTGTTTCCCACTGGGTAAAGAAAATGCTTAGGGTAGAGGGAGATAAGATTATTCTTAATTATCTGACACCTTTGTTTATGTGGTGTCTGTAATAATAATAACTGCCCAGGAAATAAGTACCTGCTTAGAAACCTAGGAGGAAATTAAATGCTGGAGATCATTTTGTTGCTGGGGGTTTTTTTGGGTCTCTCTTTCCCTGGAGCAACACATCAAGCTGATGTGGGCAGAGTCCTGCTGGCTAGAGAGGAACAAAGAAGTGTTTCTGTCCTGCTTTTTCTGGTCTACCTCCAGGGATGGGAAATAAAACTCGCCCAGGGGTCGCGGGCAGAAATGCAGTCAATGGCCTCCAGTCTACAGACCAGGGCTGTAGGGGGCTTCTGATTCAGCCCCTGGGGCCTTTTGAGGCTGGGCTGGCCGTTGGGGCCTGTCTTGGGTCCCAAAGAGTAACGCCTGGATGGTTTCCTTCTCTCTTCCTGAAGTTTCCTGGCCCTTGGCACCCTTTCCCCTCCTCCCTCTAATGCCTCTTTCCCCTTCCTACCAATAGTAGCACAAGCAGGAAGTCACCAAGGAGCAGAAGGGAGCCAGCGACCCCTGGTGGTGGGCACTTGTGTGGAGCTGACCAAAGGTGACCAAAGGAAAGGGTCTGTGAGCAGAAAGAAGTCAACCTTCAGAGTTCTTCACTTGGTTTTAAGTCTTACATCAGAGCAAAACATAAAACCTGAGGGTTTGTTCTTTGTAATAATAGATAAATTCAGATTTTTGAAAATGACATAGACTTTGGGTAGAAATTCCAGAACCAGCCCCAATCAAAACCATGAAAACTGTAATGTGAAATGAGATTTCTCTTTAGTTCCTCGAAACTGCCCCGCAGTTCTCCATTATGAGTCATCCAGATTTATATTGTCCCCTTGTTAACCTTTCCCTGGGAATCATTCTCTCCCGTCATGAAAAAACTGCTAAGAAATTCTATTTATACAGGCTACGTAATTATATTATGACCTGGACCTGAAGGAGCATCTAAACCCGCCATGTTGCTGACGGTACCTAAGGAATTGGGGGACTTGGCCAATGGGACTCATCTCCTGTATCCCTTTCAGGCCAGGGCCTTTCACTTTACCTCATGCCCCCCAAAGATGGGCTTCCCTGGTGGCTCAGACGGTAAAGATACTATCTTAAATGTGGGAGACTCAGGTTCGATCCGTGGGTCGGGAAGATCCCCTGGAGAAGGGAACAGCTACCTACTCCAGTATTCTTGCCTGAAGAATTCCGTGGACAGAGGAGCCTGGTGAGCTACAGTCTGTGGGGTTGCAAAGAGTCAGACACAACTGAGCAACTGACTAACACTTTCATTTTCACTTTCCCCAAAGATAGCTTCCCCTCCATCACAATATTTGTATCATAAAAAGATGTTTCACCCAAAGAAATGTTCCTCCACCGGAATTCAAGGATAGTGGTGACCATGTAGAGAAGATGCTGCGATGGGCATGTCTTTCCTGTGTTCTTCAACATGCCTGCCTATTTATTTGTAAGCTCAAGTAGGTTAAGGCATGGAGCCTATTTTAGGGGCTAGCCTGGGACATGGGAGAATGTTCCCTGTTCTCAACTGAGGGACTCTTTGTGGTTGTTTGGGGGCAACATGAAGGGAAGCAGAAAATGTGACTTTATTCCTTTCACCACTGACTTTCTGATCTGTACCTTGTAATCCATGAAGTGTGTCACACCTGACCCTCAGAAAGAAGGCGAGAGGGTCAGCCAGGCACAGTGGCTTAAATTCTGACTCTGGGAAACGTCTCGTGTCATGACTTCATAGTCCGCCTGCAGAATGGCAGTGACCAAAGGCAAGCCCTTAGCAATGATCCAAGCACCAGTCCTGAATTTCCAAGGCAATCAGACAAGGCCAATTGACCATGCTTCCATGACTTCATGCCACAGATCTGACTCACACTTCACTTCCCAGCCACACCAGTTTCTCCTCCCAACTTGCCCCTTGGTGGAACAATCCAGAGCAGTAACTGATCTGCAGTCTCCACCACTTCCTACCAACATCCATCTCCTTGATTCCTAAAGCCTGGAGGCGGGATCAGAGTGAACGTCACTCTGCTTCTCATCTCTTCACATCCATGCCATCCAACGTAAGAGATTTTGGCTCAGGAGCATGCAACTTCCTAATAAAAAGGTTTATGAAGTGGAATCATTTTCGTACCTTCCCAGACACCCACTATTCAATGTATTTTATCTTTTAATATATCTTCAAAATGCATTAAATAATACATCAAATACATTTCATAAATAAGACTTTCCATAACCATCATTAGCTTAATATTGACTCTGAACTTGAAGAAAAATGATGGGGCATGAGGGCATGTTCCTGGGGTGGAGTGTGGTAGGCAGAAGGGGAGATTGGTGTCCAAGGACTACCCCTACCCACATCTAGGTGACCAGCCACAAAGAGAAGTCAGGTCCAGCTCCTACCTCAAGGCTATCAGAAAAGAAGGAAAAAAAAAAAAAAAAAAGAATGTGTGCTACTTATCTTGCTGCAAATCTCAGAGCCTCACAGGAGACCAAGCCTACCCTTGGTCCCTCACCAGTGATGGAACTATGACCCCTGAGTTCAGAGAGAAGTGTCCTGGGTGAATGAGAATCCTGTGGACCGGCTGCTACAATAACAGGAAACTTGAGTTTAGCCCCAGTCATGTTCCAGCCCATGTGCTAATTGCCTTTCCTTTACTAACTCATGAATTCTTCACATCAGCTGAATGTGTTGGGTGTTGTTATTATTAAGATTTTATGAATGAGGATACTAGGAGAGGTTGACTCATTTCCCAAGAGGTGTTGTATCTAGTTCATGCTGGGGCTGGGTTTGGAGTCCATGGTTGTAGCCCCTGGGACTCATGCACTCCATCACTCAGCTGCACTATGTAACTTCTTGGGCAAGCCTGGAAAATAACATCACGATGGACTAAATGCCAGCCAAATGGAGACAGGACCATATTACTATTGCTATGTTAAGATAATATTAGCTTATCATGTCAATATATTGATTCTCCTTTTTAATATGTATTTATTTGGCTGCATTGGGTCTTAGTTGCAGCACGTGGGACCTTTTGTTGTGGTGCATGGACTCTCCATTTGTGGTGCTGGGGCTCAGTTGCCCTGTGGCATGTGGGGTGTTAGTTCCCTGACCAGGAATCGAACCTGCATTGCTTCCATTGCAAGATGGATTCTTAACCTCTGGACCACCAGTGTGTGTGTGTGTGTTTTAGTTGCTCAGTTGTGTCTAACTCTTTTGCGATCTCATGGACGATAGCCCGCCAGGTTCCTCTGTCTGTAGAATTCCCCAGGCAAGAATACTGGAGTGGGTAGCCATTCCCTTCTCCAGGGGATCTTCCCAACCCAGGGATCGAAACCAGGTCTCCTGCGTTTCAGGCAGATTCTTTACAGTCCGAGCCATCAGGGAAGTCCCCGATATATTGATTCTTAATATTAGTTTTCCAACTACTAACTCTTCCGCTCTTGGCTACTTCCTCCTCAGTCTCAGTTTCCATGTCTGAGCGTGGGGACAGACGACGCCCACAGGGGCAGGAATGGTGGCAGTGGGTTTTGCTCAGCGCCTCAGAGCTGCAAGATCAATAGTTTAATTGCTGTGAAACACACGCTATGGTGATGCCGTATAAATAATTGTAATAACTGTGGCCAGTGACGGAGAGGATGGTTTTCCAATATCTTATTTTTAAAATGCATTTCTCTGCAATTAACTCCACATACTGCTGGCAGAACGAGTATTCCATACAGGCACTGGTTATTTCTTTTTTTCCTTCGAGGCCCTTTAGCTCTGAAACCTCTTGCCTTTTCCAGGCTCGCCTCACTGAGGTCAAAGGTCACGCGTTGGATTAGAGGTCAGTGTCTTTAGGCCCTTCTGCTGAGGGAGGGGGGCAGCTTCAAGAAGAATCTCTGTGGTTTTCCCGGGATGAAGGGTGGTCAAAAGACCCTTTGTGGTATGACAGCCCAGCTCTCTCCTGGCCCTGGGGCCCCTTGACTCTCCACATGTGTGCATTCCAGCCCCATCTGCTGATGTCACAGCCACACAGGGACGCCCTTCTCCACCCCAGAATTCTGATCCCGAGGAAGGCCCTTCCCCTTGTCTCTGGGAACGGATTTGCTGACTGCAAACCATTCACATGCCTTACCCAGGCCTCATGGGTTCTGGGGTTCTCATTTGAAAGAGTTCCAAGTGTTTCTTGCTCAGAGGAACTGCTGGTGTGTGTGTGTGTTAATATAAAATGCAGGCAGTGGCTGCCAGGGGAGATGTGTGGAGATAAAGAGAGGAAGAATTGAGTAATCCTTGGTGATCTGTGAGGCAGTACTGAGTGGACTGAAGTCTATTCTTCAAAGAAGATTCGGAAAGTTTTTACTAGATAATAATAATGGACATTGCCGCTAGGGCACCCAGCAACACCTACTTTTCTGTCAGCTGTCGCTGAGAATGGATTTGGAGCCAGAAAACTTAAACTCCAGTCTGGGGCTCCACTCACTGGCCTTGTGACTTTAGGGAAGATGAACGTGACATAGTGCCGTGCTCGGGGAGCACATGGGCAGGTGGAAAGATGGGCACACATAACGACCCCATGTTGTGAGGTGTCCCAAGGGCCATGGTCCCGGCAAGCCAGGAGGAATGCAAACTGGGTGGTGGAGGTGGTGATTGAACCCATCCTCAGAGACAGTGGGGAGAATTCTTGGAGAGAGTTATGGTGACCTGTGTCTTGAGTAAACACGTTCTAACCCTCATTTTGACCACAAAATATATCTTAGGTGGCTCAGAATCTTGGGCTTTAAATCCTGGTACAAATCTCAAGTGAACAAAATATGAATCTCTGCCTGTTTCAGGGCTTTCCAAGCCCACTGCCATTCAGCCAGGAGCGGGGTGGTGGCTACTGACCAACATGCTTCCCAAGGGGGAGGTGGCACGTGGAACGTCGGGTGAGCAGTTGGTGGAGATGCCGCCAGTCTGTCTTGGGGAGTTGTACGTAGCTGGCTCCTTGGCCCTTAGCACTAAGTCAACAAAGGTTGTTATTAGGCCCACAGAAACACACACAGCTGTCCTGGGATGAGAAAGGGCTGATCCCCAGAAGTCTGATGAGGCTGCAGGGAAAGAACCCAGAGCTGAGCTCATCAGAGAGAGCAGATGTCGAGGTGACGCGCACTTGTCTGATGCTCCCTGGGTTATTTGTTTGCGAAGAAAATTGCTGAGGAGTGCCTAGGGGCTGAGCCACCAGTTCATGGGGCTTCCCACAGGCAGCTCAGTGCAGGGTCTGGCGGGCGGGAACATACAGGGCTGGCTGCTGCTGCAGCCCTTGGTCTTACAAAGAGGACTGGTGGGCCTCTGGAGACGAACATCAAAAAGATGTAAACTTGGGAGGGAGTCTCTGAGGATCCTGGGATCCTTTTGATCTTTTCCCATTGTGATTGGGATTTGTGCATTCATTTGTTAATTGACTAAACACCTATTAAACAACTCTGGTGTTCAGAGAGCTGTTGGGGACTAGAGGCTGTGGGCGGCTACATTCTCACTGTCACGGCATTATCTCATTTCCATCTTCAGACCAATTCACTAAATACAAGTGAGTACTGACTATCCACCACTAGCAGTCATGTGCATTATTTTACTTCCAACATGTTGTTGTTTTAGTCTCTAAGTTGTGTCCGACTCTATTACGACCCCATGGACTGTACCCGACCAGGCTCCTCTGTCCATGGAATTCTCCAGGCAAGAATACTGGAGTGGGTTGCCATTTCCTTCTCCAGGGCATCTTCCTGACCCAGGGATCAAACCCGACTTTTCTGCATTGGCAGGAAATTCTTTACCTTCTGAGCCATGAGGGAAGCCCTACTCCCAATATACCAGCCACTTTAGTAAGAGCAACTCATAATTCACCTGATGAAATCCTGACTGCAACCCTGGGCTCAGAATTCTGAGCCCCATATTTCAGTGAAGGGTATTAAGCAGATCTTTAAAATTCTCCCTGAAGTCATAAGGGCTAATAATGGGCAGAATCAGGACTCCAGCTTGGCTGGCTACACAGCCCTGTGCTTAAGCTCAATGCTATAGACCTGCCCTCAAGGGGCTGACATTCTCATGGCTGAAACGAACACACTGAAAGCAGGAGAGCAAAGGACGGGCGTCCACAGGAGCCGAAGCCCAAGACAACTTTTAGTGGCTGGGGGGTTGTGGCCGCGGGTGATATGAAACAGGGAGGCATTCAGAGTGGGGCAGGTGTTATGGAGAAAGCCTTTGGAAGAGTGTCCTAGACTGGATTCAGAAGGAGGGACATGCGTGGGTTGGTTGAGAGGAAGCAGAGAGGAAACTGAGGGACATGGTGTGAATAGGACTGTGAACAGGACTGTGAGAAAGGACCAGTTCGATTCTTCGAGGAAACAGGAAAGTATAGGCCTGGCAAGAAATGCAGGGCTGTGTGGAGGCGTGAGGATGCTGCACCTACAAGTGGGTGGGTGGTCGTGGATGGTGGTTGCTAGGTGATGAGGAGGAAGATGGGGAGGTGTTTCTGAAGGGGAGAGCTGGGAGGAGGCCTGGGGGGCAGAGTTTGGTTCTACTCTAGGGCAAAGATGACAATATGCAAAGGACCATCTGAAGATGGAAACAGTTGGGATCAGGAGAGAAAGTAACTAGGAGGGAAAGTTGCTAGAGGATCCAAGTCTTGATTCCTAGATGAGAAGAAAGTGGAAGTGAAAGTGTTAGTCGTTCAGTTATGTCTGACTCTTTGTGACCCCCATGGACTGAAGCCCACCAGGCTCCTCTGTCCATGGGATTGATTCTCCAGGCAAGATACTGGAGTAGGTAGCCCTTCCCCTCTCCAGGGGGTCTTCCTGACCCAAGAATTGAACCCTGGTTTCCCACACTGCAGGCAGATTCTTTACTGTCTGAGCCACCAGGGAACCCTGGGTGGGTGGGCCTTAGGGACTAGAGCAATGGGGCATGCAGTAATGGTAAAATCTGAGACGTGAAGGTGTGGGGGGTGCGGGTGGGGGTTACAGCTGCTTCTAAGCTTGGAGAAAACCTAGACAAAGCCCACTTTCCTCGTTCAGTCAACACAAGTCCTGAGGCTTTACTCTGGGCCAAGCTGCTTGCTAGAAGCTCTATCCTCTGAGCTAAGACCCAGCCAGCTGAGACTCACAGAACTCCTGTAACAGCTCATGTGAGAGTCCATCCGTCCCCAGCCTTCACTCCGCTTCTGGTTTCTCCTGCTTCCACTACAGCTACCTTGAGCAGCTGCTGGGTCCCACTCTGGGGGAGGCTCAGTTTCCAGCAGGAGGAAAATGCTGACTGCTCCTCAGCCCCTTGCAGCCAGGATACACCTCTGCTCATTAACCCATAGGTGACTGCAACAGTTGTGGGGGGCACAGAAGAGAGGACATAGCCTCCTCCGCACTTGGCAGGAGGGCCCTCTGAGCCCAGAGGATATAGGGCCGGGGATGGGGTGGAGTTTCATGGAGGAGGCAGTAGGGGAGTAGGCATGAGGAATCCAGCATCCTGCTTCTGGGTTTGAGACTGTCTCCAGTGCCATTGCCTCACCTTTAGGAAACAGGCCCTGCTTCTCCTTAGCATCCTGCCAGCCCTGAGTCCACTTCCCACCCTTGATGGGTCCCCAAAGATGCTCCTCCTTTCCATGAGCTGGGCTGTGGTACCCCACTTCCCTTTCTGGGGCTTGCCCAAACCGTATGCATGAAGCTGCTTTCGTCTTTCTCCATAAAGTTGCTGGTTCTCTGAATCATGCCTGAGTGGAACCAGGCTCATCAGGACAGTTCCTCTGGCTTGAGGCATCGTGTGACAGTCTCTGGACCACATTGGTGGGATGCCCGTCTGAGCCCTCCATCATGGGCACAGACTCTTCCAGGCCTAGTTTCCTCTGGTGATGCCCATTTTCTGGTTGGCTCAGATAGTCCACAGCTGACCCCTGGGGCCTCTTCTCTCTTCCTTTAAGTGACCTTGTTGGAATTTGAAAGTCCACTCTGTGGGGCCACATCCTCTAACCTCTCTTTCTATAGCACATAAGGTTGCTGCTTCCCTTGGGGATGAGTGGGGATCACAGGGATAGATTCATTAAAACTGGCTTCCTAGCAATCAATGAGATTACTGAAACTTACTGAACATTTATTGAAACATAACCATCACCCCCTCACTCTGCTAAGTATTTTGCATGCTTGGGACATGATCAGACTCCCACAGTAACAACCAAGTATTGTTATGATTATTTCTGGTTTTTTTTTTTTTTTTTTCCCAAGAGGAAAGCAAACTCAGGAAAGTTTGGTAGGTTGTCTAAGGCCACACAGTTCCCAAGCGCAGAGCTGGGATGCACACCGTCTGCCCGTGGGCTTACCTTCTCACTCTCTGCCTACACGTAGCATCTCAGAAGCCAGGGGATGCTGGTCTTCTACAATACAGAACGAGCAGATTGTGCAAAGCACACAGCAGTGAGTGGCAGGCATGTATCAACAGTCTCTTCACGGGTGCTTGTTTTTCCAGGAGTGGGAGTAATGCATCCATGCTCCTTTGGGGCTAGAGGCACATAGCTAAAAGCCATTCAGGATTTGGAGGTACAGCCTACTCTAAGGTCACAATCTGGCTCCCACTAAGTTTCCAACCCAGTAACTTGTGTGCGCAATTCTCTCCAATAAGATTGGGAAGATGCCGCAAGAGAAGTGGATTTTAAATATTTTGCATTTGAAACATACTGGTTTGAACTTTTTTCTGGTATTTCCTTCTTATCAACCGTACTGTCTTTCATTTTTTATTTCATCAGCATCTTTCTCTCCTGGAGTTGTATCATGTTCTTTGTGTCATGCCCCAAGCAGGGTGGGGGGGGAGGTGGGATGGAAACCGTTGTCCCTGATTTCTCTGATGTGGACCATACAGGCAAGAAGTCCTAATGGCTACCTGGACAGCGTCATTCAGTTTTGTGCGTGTTCAGCGGGAGACCCACAGGGACCTGTCGTCCCAACAGTGTTCCGTAACACGGTTCAGGCTTCATGTGCGCGCAGAGCCTGTCTAATTAATTACTGTTTACCCTCTTGCAGTTCCCTTTACAAGCTCTTTCTCCTGGCTGGAATCAGGAAATCAAAACAAAGCACCCTCACTGTGCTATTCTGGGGCGGCTTAAGCAGGGTGAATGCAGAAGCAGGGGCCCTGCTCGCATTCGAAGCCCTGGGATTCAAGGCAGGGAGGTGAGCCTGTGGTGTGTGGCACGGTCCACTTTGCTGGAGGAATGGGCATCGCTGGCCCCTTGGGTCTGGGTTGGATGATTCCAGCTTCTTCCCTGCTGCTGAACCTTCCAGTGCGAACATCCGCAACTGTTCTGTTCCCTTGTCATAAGATAAGAAGGAAATCTGCATCCTGGGGACAAAGGAAGATGTTGATGAGTAGTTTGAATATTTCCATTTATTCAACAGATTTTTATTGACCCCCCCCCACTATGTGGCATGGTTCAGGGGGTTGGCAGACACCAGTGAGCACAAGAGATAAAGATTTCTGCTCTGTGGTGTTTACGGGGAGATAAATAATCATCATCATAAAGAAATAAATTATATAGCATGTGAGATGGTAACAAGTGCTGTGGATAAAAAAGAGAAAGTAGAGCAGGAGAAGGAGATTGGAAGGGCCAGAGGAAAAAAAGGAGAGGCTCTGATTTTTAAATTCAAAGCACTGGGCACTACTGTATGGCACAGGGAACTCCATCAATATTCTGTAATAACCTCTATGGGAAAAGAATCTGAAAAAGAATGGCTGTATGTATATGTGTAATTGAATCACTTTGCCGTGCACCTGAAACTAACACAGCCTTGTAAATCAACTATTCTCCAATATAAATTAAAAAAAAAATTTTTTTTTTTAATGGGCATGCCACTGAAAAAAATTTGAAAGCACCGGGGACAATTCAAGTGAGTATGAGTGGAGTTTTGTTGCAGAAGTCCTTGGCTGCGGGTTGTAGGAATTAACAGTGAGTACTTGGGGCCAAGGGATCGGCCCTTGGCAGGGGACAGGCTTGCAGCCCCTGGCAGTCTGGCGGGAGCTTAGAGGTCATCCCAGCCACTGCCCTGAGAACCAGGCAGCTCTTCCGCAGGGATGCGGAGACTGTAAAGAGGCCCCTTGCCCTAAGGAGAGGTAACCCCACCACCAGCAAGTTTCTAAGAGAGTCATGCCTCGTTCTTGTGTCTCTTTTCCTGCTGGCATACGACACCCTTCCAGGTCCTCCTCGTCCATCACTTTGTCGTAGAGTGACCCATGGAAAGTTCTAGAGGCCGTGTTTGAGTGGAGATCTAGCCTCACCTTCAGGGATGGAGATGGTGTGTGTGTGTTTGTGCCTGTGAGTGAGTCTGCACATCTAAAAGTCCCCAGTGTGGCAGCTCGGGCTGAGAGTGAGCTTCTCCGTTCACTCATTCATTCAACCAAGGATCAAGACCGGCCACACACCTGCTGCGGGCGCTGTGCCGTGTGCCCAGTTCTCCTTTCACTGGGTTTCCAGTCTGTGTGGCAAGCGGCTGAGTGACAGTGACCAGGGTTGCAGTGCTGTCAGCCTCTGGGGACCAACAAAATAAACCGCATAAGTAAGATCCAAAAGCCGCAGTATTTTTCCCTCCTGGGAGACGCCACAACCCCGTATGTGCCAGAGAAGCAGATCCTGGCCGCTCTTTTCCCACCGAGGATCCTCACGGCTATTCTATTTCTGCCTCTGTGGGAGACAGGTTGAGACCAGGACACCCAGGAGAGCCGCAGTCGTGTCTTGAGGCTCTTGAGGGGAGCAGCAGAGACTGGGTTCACATGCCTCTGTATTGGAGGCACAGGGGTCCAGGTGGAGAATTCAGAGGGTCCCGGGACACTGGTTTCTAGATTTAGTCTGCTCCCACCCTGCGTCTCCAGCCTCAGTTCACATTCCTGCCTGCCAGGTGAGACCCCCACCCTTGCTGCCTTATTCCTGGGCCTGATCGGGAGGTCTGGCAGGCATAGACCTTAACCAGGAGGTCTGGGGAGGATGTGAGAGGAGAGAGGAAAGGGGAATCCTGGGGTGGCCTGCATCTTTAAGGATGAATAGCACTGTTTGCTCATTAGGGAGATTATTTCAAGCAAGACGGCAGCCAGAATGCTCTAATGCAAGCATCTGCCTGCTACCAGGAGACGATATTTATTGCTCAATTCTTCAATGGATGTAAATAAACAGCCCGGCCCAGATAATGTTCCAATAAACAAACAAGCAGCTGCCAGGAGCTCCCCGGATGGCTGACCTTTGCGGAGGCCACCCTGCTGATGTTTTAATAGCAGTTCTGCCTGGCAACGTAGATGCCCACCGTGCCAGGGGTGGAGAGGTGGCGGTGCTGCTTGCTGGATGGGCTGGTGGGAAAGCGGGGCCAAGCAGATTAATCCTAGGCTGGAGACCGAGCGGCTGCGAAGGACTGGTGAGGAGGCCTGTGTATACCGGAAATGTGGCTGGTCCAAACTGAGTTCCCCTGTCAGTGTGAAATACACATCAGATTTCAAAGACGGGGCATGAAAAACACATGTAAAATATTTCATTGACAATGTTTATACTATAGACATGTTCAAGGGATACTATTTTGGGGCACAGTGGGTTAGTAAAAGCATAGATTACTGAAATTAATTTGGGCATTTCCCTGGTGGTCCAGTGGTTAAGACTCTGAGCTCCCAATCCAGGGGGCTTGGGTTCGATCCCTGGTCAAAGAACTAGATCCTGCGTGCTCCATCTAAGACCCCACATGCCAAAACTAAAAAAAAAAACAAAAACAAAAAACAGACTCACTCCCCACCAGTGCCACAACTAAGATCCCACATTGTAACTGAAAAGATCGTGCACGCTGCCACAAAGATCCTGCATGCTGCGACTAAGACCTGGCACAGCCAGAGAAATCAGTAAAAATGAACACTTTCTGAAAAAATTAATTTTACCTTTTTATTTTGGGAGACTTCCCTGGTGGTGGCTCAGACGGTCAAGAATCTGCCTGCAATGAAGGAGGCCCAGGTTCTATCCCTGGGCCAGGAAGATCCCCTGGCGGAGGGCATGGCAACCCATTCCAATATTCTTGCCTGGAGAATCCCATGGACAGAGGAGCCTGGAGGGGTCACAGTCCATAAGGTCACAAAGCGTCGGACATGACTGAGTGACGAACACTTTTATTCTTTAATGTAACCACTGCTGGAAACTTTTTAATTGCCCATGTGGCCCGCATTTGTGGCCAGCACTCTATTTCTGCTGTCCCGTGCTGTCTAGGACCTTCCACTGGGCCTGTGGTGAGGCCTGAAGTGACACCTCACCCTTCAGGCCTTGGAGAACACCTCTGTGCTGTCTCCTCAGGACAGGGCTTCATGAAGCTGGCCAAAAGTTTCCCCGTCACCACCTTTTTCATGTGTTCATTCTTGCCTCCCTCTGCCAGCGTATCTTTGTAAAATCTGTTAGTGCCACTCATTTTGCTCCTTTAGATCAGTCTTCCTACTGACCAAAGAGATTTCGGCTCTGAAGTGGGTCTTTGAATGAATCTGATATTACCCACTAAGTGTTGTATTAGTCAAACTCTCATGGCTGGTGGTGCCACGCAGTGGCCCTGTTATTCTGTGACATGCACATGCTCCCTTGAGCCTCGACTGGGGCTGGGCTGATAATTCCTGGTTACAGCCCAGTCAGTTGGCCAGATCTCCTGGGACAAAGGAAAAGAGGCCTTCGAACACTTCTCTGCTATAGCATTTGCTGCTTGGCCTCATCCTTGTGAAATCTGAACCCATTAGAAGACTAATAGCCCAGAGGGTGGGCTTCTCTGGTTGCTCTGCAGTAAAGAATCAGCCTGCAGGGCAGGAGACGCAAGTTCCATCCCTGGGTTGGGAAGATCCCCTGGAGGAGGAAATGGCAACCCAGTCCACTGTTCTTGCCTGGAGAATCCCATGGACAGAGGAGCTTGGTGGGCTACAGTCCATAGCGTTGCAAAGAGTCAGACATGACTAAGTGACTGAACACACACACACGCACATTCCCAGAGGGCAGGGCAGGCACTCACTGATCTCCAGAAACTGGCTCGGAGTCTAGTATACACTGCACATTCCATAAATGCATGCTGGATGATGAGTGAGTGTAGATTGTCGCTCTGTCAAGGAACACACAGGGTGAGGGGGCAGTCTCCTCCTTGGTGTCAACCTCAGAGAATAACATCTTCTAAACACCAAAATGGACATGAGGGGTTTCCTTATATTTTCTACCTTAAATCAGTGTGTATTTTCATTCTTTCTCACTGCCTGGTTGATATGCAAGTATCATCTGTGCTGTATAACAGAATACATTTTATTTGTCCTAATGCGTAAGACAATAAATCTTGTTTATTCTAAGCTGTCCCCTCCCAAGCTTGAGGGTGGCCCCTGTGATAGTGATGGAGCCACCGGCCACTGTGTCTCCTTTCATCTCAGCTGTGTCTTTATGGCCTGGGGGAATCTTTCCCAGGCTGTCCCCAAGTTTCAGGCATCTGGTTTGTTCTAACTTACCAGAGGTGGACTGGACGTGATTTTCTGTATCTAGGAGAACTTGGTCCAGAGAATGGCTTCTGTTTGCCTGTTTTTCCCTGGAATCCCATGTGAAAGCTGCCGGTCATTCTGTTGGACTTTTTGGCTGCTGTGGAGTACTGGGAGCAGTAAATGGTAACAACCAAGCTCTGCCTTTTCGATCCTGCTTCCTACCTTGATCTTGCCTTAATCAGCTCAGAGTCCATCCTCTGATTGGTAGAGTGCAGCTTGTTTTACCTGGAGGGAGTTGATCAGTTATTTAGTAACCACTTGCTTTTCCCATCCCTGTTGTTGTTGTTGTTTAGTTGCTAAGTCATGTCTGACTTTGCGACCCCATGGACTGTAGACTGCCAGACTCTTCTGTCCACCGGATTTCCCAGGCAAGAATACTGGAGTGGGCTACCATTCCCTTCTCCAGGGGATCTTCCTGACTCAGGGATGGAACTCATGTCTCCTGCATTGAAGGCAGATTCTTTATTGCTGAGCCACCAGAAAAGCCCTTTATCCATCTGTGGAGTACAATTGACAAGTTAATATTGTATATATTTAGGGTATACAGTTTGATGTTTCGATTCATGTATTCATATATTGTGAAATAATGCTACCTGATGCAAAGAGCTGACTCATTTAAAAAGACCCTGATCCTGGGAAAGATTGAGGGCAGGAGGAGAAGGGGACAACAGGATGAGATGGTTGATTGGCATCACCGACTCAATGGACATGGGTTTGGGTGGACTGTGGGAGTTGGTAATGGACAGGGAGGCCTGGCCTGCTGCGGTTCATGGGTCACAAAGAGTCAGACACAACTGAGCGACTGAACTGAACTGAATCACTGCAATTCAGATAATTCATATATCCACCACCTCACGTGTGTGTGTGTGTGTGTGTGATGAGAACACTAAATATCTACCCTTTTCATGAATTTTAAGTATGCAGTATTGTATTATTATTATAGTCACCTTGTTGCACATCAGCTCTCTAGACCTTATTCATCTAATAACTGAAACTTTATATCCCTTGACCAACATGTGTGCATGCTAAGTTGCTTCAGTTGTGTCTGATCATTTGAAACTCTATGGACTGTAGCCTGCCAGGCTTCTCTGTCCATGGGATTCTCCAGGCAAGAATACTGCAGTGGGTAGCCATTCCCTTCTCCAGGGGATCTTCCTGATCCAGGGATCAAACCTGAGTCTCTTTTGTCTCCTGCACTGGCAGATGGGTTCTTTACGATCAGCACCACCTGGGAAGCGCATGCCTTGACCAACATCTCCCTGTTTTCCCCTCCCACCATTCTACCCTCTTCTTCTAGGAGTCTGACTATTTTAGATCCCACATATATAAGCAAGACTGTGCAATATTTTGTCTTTCTGTGTTTATTTCAGTTTGCATAAATGTTCTCCAGTTTCACCGATGTCGTCAAAAATGGCCAAATTTATATTTTAAGGCTGAATTACATATATAATCACATTTTTTAATCCATTCATCTCTTGATAGATATTTAGGTTGTTTCCATATCTTGGCTATTGGGAGCAATGCTGAAATGAACATGGGTGGGCAGACATCTCTTTGAGATACTGATTTTATTTCCTTTGGGTATATACCCAGGAGTGGAATTGCTGGATCAAATGGCAGGTCTGTTTTTAATTTTTTGAGAAGCTACCTTACTGTTTTCCTCAGTGGCTATACCAATTTACACACTACCAGTGGTGTACAAGGGTTCCTTTTTCCATACTCTCACCACACCTGTCAGTAACTACTTCCTGAGCACCAGTCGTGCCTTGGGTTCTGTGCTAGGCACTGGGGCTGCAGCCTTGGATACACCGAGCATGATCCCTGCCACTGTAAGACGTGACGACCCAGGTCTATTTGCTCAATTATAGCTCCTCCTCCACCCTCAGTTCCCACAGAGGAGGCACCGTCTTTCTGTAGCTCATTTCCATTATGGGCCTTCTGGCTTTTCCAAAGAGCTTAGCATCAGCTGTAAATGTTCCTGCTCCCTGCTCCAGACCATTTATAAAAAATAGTAAATAAGACCAGTCACAACACTACTGCTTGGAGAGTGCCCCAGTTCCCACTTCTCCACACAGAAATGTGTCTTTTTCTATCTCTAAGTTGGTTCTCTCTCCATGGCCAAACTGCCCAAAGTCCCATGGAGACTCATTATTTTTAAAACCTTTTCATGTGGAACCTTGTCAAAGGCTCAGGGAAAATCTAAATAGCTCAACTGCAAGTTCTGAGCTAGGAATCAGGAGACCTGGGTTCTAGTCCTGACTGTCATTAGTTTATCACTGAATTTTAGAAAAGGCCCCAAACAACCCCCAATCTCAGTTTTTTCATTGATAAAAAGAGAATGATTATGCTGGCAGTCAACATCATAAAAATTGTATAGCCATCAGATGAGACAGTGTTATTTAAGAATAACATTCTCAGCAAGGTATAAAACAAAAATATAAGGGATCGTTATTTTGAAAATTTACAACAGCATCTTTTTCATTCATATGCATGATTCTTTCCCAAAAGGACTGTGGAAGATAGACATGGTTCCTCCAGCACTCCTGGGGTGATGCTTGTTTATCATTAACAACTTTCACTCCTAGAAGAGACGCAGGTTTATAGATCCAGTAGGACCTGGCTTAACTTGTGTTGGTATACTATGTAAGTGCATTGAAGAGTGGACTCTGGAATTGGTCAGACTTCAGCAGGGGTCCAGACCACGCTGATCACTAGATGTGTGACCATGAACAAGGTATTAAAACCTCTCTGTGCCTTATTATTCCTGTAAATGGAATAATATTAAGGCTTCATGGAGCCGTGAGGTTTAAATGAGAAGATAAATACATGTAGAATGCCTTCCATCATGCCTGACACATAGCAGCCACTAAGTTGCTAGCAGTTCTTGTTGCCCAAGAGCCAGCAGCTAGTCCAGTCTACTTAATTTGATGGCTGTCCATCAAATTGTCCATCATTCAGCACATCCCATCACAAACTCCTGTTATCCATGTCTTGTGTGAGACTCTTTCAGCAGACAGATTGAATGGATGCTTTCCTTTCTGTTTCCTGAAACAAGTAGTATGGATTGGGTGGGTTGATGTGAAGGGAATAACCACCTTTTCAATTACTGATTTCCTGCCCTGGCGGAGTGGGCAAGGTGGGTCCCATTGCCCCATGCCTTGCCTCTCCAGGCCGGGAAAAACTGGCCGCATTAGTGCTCCCTGGTCCACACCTCTGTCCCTGCCCAGTTCTCCTAGTTTCTTCTGATGACCACATCCAGCCCATCACCTCATCCTAAAGAGCAGGGAAGGTGGAGCCAAATGATAAAGACAGTCACTTAGGCACTGAATCCAATTACCCTCGGGGATCACAACACAGGGCACCGGAGTGGACTCCTTTCTGCCAGCATCCCCGAGGGGTGCCTGCTCCTGCTGGCAGCCTTAAGGGGCTGGAGCCCAGCCAGGCTGCACAGGATCACTCTTGTGCTGCTGCTCCAAGGGTGATTCACAGCTGGGGAGGCAGCCTGGCTGGGCTGGAGGCCAAGGCCATCACCGCGCAGTCAGACTTGGGTGGTAATCCCAATTGGTTTTGCATGAGCTCCCATTTCATTCAGATTAAGGAAAGACCTGCTTGGGGTGGACATTTGGTGGCTTAGGGGTGGGGACAGAAGGAGGAGGGCTACTGGATTCCCAGGCATTTGGATTTTAACAGCTAAGCATGTCTCTTCTTAATTCCTTCACCAGTTTTTTGGTTTTTGTTTTTTTTTTTTCTTCCATTCTTGTTGTTGTTGTCCTGAGCTTAATGGGAAATCTGCAAAGAAGAGTTTGAACTTCATTCATTTCTTCATTTTAAAAATAAATATCTGTCAAGCACAAGTGTTTTAGCTTCAGAATTGGGAATAACTGATGAAAGCCTCTGGAATTTGTACATACCGGAGGCCCCTGCCTTTGGTGGTATCCCCAGAAAGTAAACGTGAACCTCATCAAGGAAGAGTGTCCCTCATGTAACCGGAGTGGTAGGAAAAATACGGATTCCTGGGTCAGACTGGATCCTCATTCATTTGTCAGATTTGATAGCTCAGGGCAGTTATTTAATGCGCTGTGTCCCATTTTCCCCATCTATTCTATCAGAACATATCATTAGATATTGCAGAAAACCTTTGTGTTACTTTAACAATAAGGAAATATCCTGAGTAGCTAGAAAGGCCTGGACACATGATAGCCTTTGGGGCTATTTTGATTCAGTGGCTCAGGGACATCACCAAAAACCAATGCTTTTCATCTCTGTCCCTGACCTTCCCTGGCTCCAGCCCCCTACCCTCTTCTTATAACAAGAGGGTTGCCAATAGTTCTGGGAGCTACCTGATCTTATGAAGGGTGAGGGGAGGTGCTTTCTCCCCCTGTCACAAGACATAGTCCTTGCTTCACTCTAATTGCAAGTGTTGAATGGTTTGGGTCTGCTTTCTCTCCACCACTGTGGCCAGAGAGTGAGATTAAACCAATTTGTTTCTGCCCATCAAAGACCAGCCCAGGAAGCAGGGGGTGGGTCCAGTCCCACCTAAAAGGTGAGAGAGGTTGGAATGGATCCTGGAGGGGCCATGCAAGCCAGGACAAAAAAGCTCTTGAGAAGATTATATCAATAAGGAATCATGTGTAAAATCATCTCCCAGTACCTGATGTCTAGGAAGGGCTGAAAAATTGTGCTTAAGAGGAAGACAAGCAAAAAGGCTAGCACAAACCCCAAATCAAATACATATGTCACACACCACCCTGGTGTCAGAGTTCAGTGAATTTAACAGAAAGGAGAGACAGCACACTTTTGGATGAATTGATGTTATCAGATGGTATTAATATGGTGTTCTTTCTGTAACTTAATTCCTCTGAATAGCTCTGCCATTCTCCTTGAGCTCATAAAAGGTTAAGAATTACCTATTAAAATTAAAAATGAATATATAATGGGAATATTATTTTTGGAATAATTTTCTAATAATTTGGAATATTATATTTTTTCTCTAGTTTGTTTCTCTAGTTTCTCTAGTTTGTTATTGAAATTTCTAAAATTACACCGCATTATCTTATAGAGACTTGTACAAATGGCAACTGATCAAGTTTGGTGATCTAGCTATCGCTTCTCCCCATCTACCTCTGGCATTCTCCTCACTTCCTACATTCTTACATGGATGGTAATGTTTGATCCCAACTTATGTGGATGGAAATATTAGTGCTCATCAATAGTCATGGCAAATCTGTGAGCCCAGACTGGTGATGATCCTGAAGACCTGGGCCAGCACCTTGAATCAGGGAGTGGGTGGCATTGGGAAAGTCCTATCTTTTCTAGACTAGTCCTCAGCCTTGGGGAATGTGGACAAAAGTCTTTCCTCATGGTCTTCACATTGTTCCAACAGTTCTAGGAAGGACTGTTAGATGGCCCAGAGATGACCTAGTCTGTTAAGTGTTCTTGGAAGACTGAGAATGACTCATGTCCAAAACACATTTTCCTGGAATGCCCACATGCCCTTCACTGGGGACATAAATAGAAACTCTAGGGTATTTGGGGACCCTACATGTATTCCAGAATCTGAAGCATAAGCCAGTGGGTTCATAGACAGAACAAGTCCACCTGGTGTGAATTTTTGGGGGTTCTGGCTTCTCCTCGAAGGGCAGCAGTGATCCTGGCTGCCAGTTTCAAAGAATCAGCCCATATCTTTACATCCAGATTTATTCTGCTAACAAATGTAGCTAATGATACTGCCTTTCTGTTGTAGGATGATGCTGTGATCTGAAGCAGCATCAGTTTTCCCATTTGCCTCATCCCCAGATTCCTCTTCCCCCATATCAGCCCCACCCTCTTGTCCAAAGATACACAAGCAAGGCGTCAAAGTTGTGAGCCTAGGCATAGTGAGCCAGAGAGAAGAACAGCAGGTTCCGAGTGCAGCCTGATTTCGCCTCCCCCTGCCCCCCACTCTCTCCACCGCGTCTCGGCCATTCCCCACGAGAGGCTCTTGCTGGGCATGCGCCGCTCTTTTGTCTTTCCTGATAGTTCAGTTGGTAAAGACTCCGCCTGCAATGCGGGAGACCTGGGTTTGATCCCTGGGTTGGGAAGAGCCCCTGGAGAAGGGAAAAGCTACCCAGTCCAGTATTCTGGTCTGGAGAATTCCACTGGACGAGTCCATGGGATCACAAAGAGTCGGACACAACTGAGCGACTTTCACTTCCCTTCACTGGGCTCACCGCACCTCCCTTGCCCGTGGGGAGGGAAGCTCCGGCTGAGGCTGGACATAGGGCGGCTCAGGATCTGAACTCACATCTGAACTCTCTTCTTCCTCTCCTCCACAGATCCGGGTAGATGGGCCCAGGGGCAACGCCCTGCAGTATGAGACGGTGCAGGTGGTGGAGCCCGGCCCCGTGCTCCGGGACATGGCCTTCTCCAAGGACCGCGAGCAGCTCTACATCATGTCAGAAAGGCAGGTAAGGCTCTCTGCGCTCTGCCAGAAATTCATCTTGCCGCTAAAGACTAGCCTGTGGCTCCGTGGAAACCTACAGGAGGCTGGCGGCAGAGAGGGGGTTTGATTTATTGGGCTCAGTGTGTATCCTTTCTGTTCTGCTGCCTGGGGATGGAGGCTGAGTGCACCCAAACAGGGAATGAAATGGTTCACATATCAAAATATCCGTGAGTCAGAGACAAATCTACTGAGTTCAGAGTGATGGTGTGTATAGGGGCAGGGCCAACACTTGCCCTCTTTTGAAGAAACACGGTACGGATGCTCAAGTTTCTCGTCTAGGTTTTCCTACACACTGTATAATCTGCTGCCAAAGTCACTGTCATGGACCCTGGAGTTCTATGGTGGGCAAGGATTTGTCACCCCCCCAAAAATAGTTGTGGGCAGATCATGAAAGAGTCAGATGGATGGAGATTCTGAAAAGGTCCATGTGTGTGAAACGAGATGCTGTGGCATGTGTCCTGAGCCTTTGTGTGATAAGATGCGTGGCATCACCGATGCAACAGACATGAACTTGGGCAAACTCTGGGAGATGGTGAGGGACAGGGAGGCCTGGCATGCTGCAGTCCGTGGGATCGCAAAGAGTCAGACATGACTGGGTGATTGAACAACAGCAGCAAGAACTCTAACATGAAACCTCCAGCAAATTCCATGCGGCCATGCCAGGCAGAACAAATACGGTGTGGGGATGGCTATTAGCTGAGGTGGAGTAGGAAATGACAAAGCTGGAGTTACTTCTGGAACTCAGCTGAGAACTCAGTTCTTCAGGGGTCCCTGAGTGTAGATCAGGGCTCATAAGTTTGCAGCAGGCAGAGGAATCAATTTTCCTTTGGAAATCTGGTCCACTTAAGGGTATGTCCTGTGGTACCCTAATTCATAGAGTGTTCCACCCTGCAAGAAATGCCCCATCCCAAGTGTGGCTTTGCACTGCCCTACCTCCATTGCCTCTCTGGAGGATGGGTCATCCTGGGAGCTGTCCTCCCAGCCCATGAATATGTATACATTAGCTCCGAGCAGCCAAGGCAGATTCCTCGTCTTATTCATCTTCATTAGCGAGGCCTGGACTCCCCAGAGGACCTTGCTGACAGAGTCTAGATTGTTCCCTCTCTGCAGAGTGGGGGAGATAAATACCACATTATGCCACCCACAGGGCTTGTGCATTATGCCTTGGGAGCCCACAGCAGCTCCAGCCTCCCCCAGAGCTCGATGACATCTTCCCGGGGTGTGAGACCCCCCTATTCAGCCACAGTGGGACTCATTGTGGTGTCCTGGTTGAGGCTGCCATGGCCGCGGAATGGCCTGAGGTGGGGCTGAGCGGGGAGCCTTTTATCCCAGGAGTCAGGACCCGTATGAAGCTGCTCCTTTGCTTTCATTCCTTATTCCCTTCTGGTGGGGCCTACACTCTCCCTCCCTGCATACCTCCAAGGCCCTGGATGCTGAGAGGAAGTAGCTTTCCTCTATGGAATGAATTCTTCAGAGAAGACCCAAGACCTCTACAGGTGTTGAATGCTTCAGGATTTCTTACATGACCTGAAAGCCAAGGTTTCTGAACCTGAGACTTAAAGACTTCCAAAGAAGAAAATACAAAAGCTGTGTGGAGCCCCCTCTGATAGGTGCCTTGGGATTTAAGTTTCTTGACCTCAGCTGTCCTGCTTCCCTGAGGGCACAGTTAGTGGTCAGCACCCATTCAGGCTTGACCCGAAAGGCCTGCTGGGAGCGCTGGATTATGGGCACTTTGGGAAGAAGGCAGGAGTAGATGGAGTCAAGGCCTTCATCCATCATGGCACTGCTTTTCATGGAGAAGGGGTGGCTGCCACCCAAATCATAGCTCCAAAGCCCTGATATCTGGGCCAACAATCCACTGGGGTTACAGATTCTCAGTGGGGAGTGGTAAGGTAGCAAGATGGGTAAATAACCAGGCCTTGTTTTCAGGATATCTGATCATAAACCGTGGTCCTGCCATTTGCTAACTCTGATCTCAGGAGCTGTTAAGCTTTGTAAGCTTCCTTGTTCTCAGCTGGCTCAT
Organism: Bison bison bison; assembly: GCF_000754665.1. NCBI lineage: Eukaryota > Metazoa > Chordata > Mammalia > Artiodactyla > Bovidae > Bison > Bison bison. The sequence continues at coordinate 5,328,475 of NW_011495080.1, forward strand.
GGAGGTAATGATAAAATCCAGTAGTGTGGTTCCATGGATCAAATGATGTAATGCATGTAATCAGCATGAATCAAGCCTGGCAGAGTAAGGACTCGATAAGTAGAGGCTCTTATTCTTATGACATTGCACCAGGAGTGTGTGGAACTGGCTGCGTGTGGAGTCAGGCATCAAGGTTCTGGGTTATCTATGAAGGGTGGAGCACAGGTCAAGGTCAAGGCAGGCCTCTGAGCAGGGATCCAGTCCTAGTGGAAAGCAAATCAAAAACCCACAACCTGCGGCTCTGACGGGACAGGAGCAGCCTGGTAAATACATGTAGCTGGAGATATAGCAGGCCCCAGGGCATCAAGTGAGTGAGTCATGAAGGATTGGAACACTTTGCAGGCCAGGACTACAGGCTCAGGGTATGGGCTGATGACACTGATGTCGGCTCTCCTAAAATGTGCTTCAGTTTCTCATCTGGCTAATATTCTATTGTCCCTTAAAGCTTAGCTCTTTTGCCACATTCTCCACTGAGTTGTTCCTGACCCGGGGTTTACACCTCTATGGTAGCTCTTCTCCAACTGAGTCGTGATGACTTTCTTATTTATCTATTTTTAGTTGAAGGATAATTACTTTAACGAATTGAAAGCTAAAGCCATATGATCATCTCAATAGATACAGAGAAAGTTTTGGACAAAATTCAATATCCATTTATGATTAAAAAAAAAAAAGAACATCCAGAAAACAGGCATAGAAGTAACAGCTCAAAATGATGACTTTGATTTTTCCCTCCTACTAGACTGTCAGCAGATGGAGGACAGTTCTTTGTCTCTTTCATCTGTCTAAACCTCAACTTTAAACCCTTTATTCTGATGAATGAATGAATGAACCCCCAGTGTCTTCACTGAGCCAGAGTTAGAAAAGAGAAGGACTGATACAAATGATTTATTGCTTATCTTAATTCCTGAGTTTGAACTTAGGTAATTAATGAAAAGACTACACTTTGGATAAAGGAAACACCCCCCCCCCCCCCCCACCAGCAAACTTCAGTCCCATTTATTACTGCCATGACTTTTGCCCTGTTTTGAACTATTTTTTTCTTTGTGTTTTCTCTTATATAAACTTGCTGGTTAAACTTAAATAGCCTACTTTATCTCTTAAGTAATAATATCATACATCTCATGTGCTGCTGCTGCTGCTGCTGCTAAGTCGCTTCAGTCGTGTCCGACTCTGTGTGACCCCATAGACGGCAGCCCACCAGGCTTCCCCGTCCCTGGGATTCTCCAGGCAAGAACACTGGAGTGGGTTGCCATTTCCTTCTCCAACGCATGAAAGTGAAAAGTGAAAGTCAAGTCACTCAGTCATGCCCGACTCCTCGCAACCTCTTGGACTGCAGCCTACCAGGCTCCTCCGTCCATGGGATTTTCTAGGCAAAAGTACTGGAGTGAGGGGTGCCATTGCCTTCTCCTCTCATGTGCTAGTCATACATAATATTCCTAATTGTGATACTGTGATTTAAAATAAGAAAAACATACTTGGTCTCCACCCTATTTATGGTACAGAATTACCACAATCTTTGGAATTTCCCAAGTGAAGAGAGTAATGGAGCTACTATTACAGTTATTTGCAAGCTGAATAATTCCATAGCCGGATACTGTTTCTGTTGTTATGGATAGCTGAGTTCCGCTTTGTTTCTTGTCCAGCAAGGGCCGCCTTCCATGTGTACTTTCTGGGAGTGGCTGAGTGCGCCCTGCTAGGTATCAGCGTCATTTTGTCAAGGTCTGCCTGTCTCCTGCTGGGCTATATTATGCATCTGTCCCTTTCCTTTCTTCTGCATGACTCTGGGTATCTCCCTAGGGTGCGTGTGTGTGTGCATACACACACCTTCCCCTGTGTCTGACTCTGTGTGTCTCCATCAGTCTGCGTGACTGTATATGGTATGTGTACTGCAACTGCTGCACTCCCCAGGGAACGTCTATATACACCGAAACCAGTGCGATAAAAACCTGCCAAACTGATGGGGAGGGAAGTGAGAACAAGTGTCAGTGAGGCAGACGCACGAAGAGACGAGGCGGCAGAGCTGGTGGCTGTCCTCAGGTACCCTGGAGCGACCCCCTACGGGGAGGAGAAGCAGCTATTATCCCCACCAGGAAAGTGTCTTCCTTGATAGCCTCAGAGCAAGTGGCAGATTTCTCAGTAAATTTCAGCATCCCTGCCAGCCACACTCCATCTCTCCCCTGCCTGAGAGCCGGGGGCCTTGAACATATGTTTCTGCTCATGAGATACACTTTCAATTGTGTTTGGGCCAAGCTGTCTCTCACGGAGCTCTTTGTTTTACTGACTCCTGTTGACAGTGGGTCAGCTTCAGGTGCCTGGGGACATCACAGCCTGTCCCTCTCATAAGCCAGTGGCACTCTAGTCCTAGCTGTACTAGGATACGGGCCAGGATACGGATGCCTGCAGGAGCTGAGGAGGTGGGTCCACCTGTGGTCAGAGTTACCTAGGAAAGCAGGGCCAGGCAGGGGTCCACCATAATCTGGTCCACTTGGCTCCATCATAATCCGGTAGGGAAGCAGCGAAGGCCATCTTGCTTTGTGATGAATCACCCAGGCCTGATTCATTCGTTCACTCAACTAGGCAACTACTACGTGCTGAACACGAGCTCAAGCACTGGGGATTCAAAAGTGAAGAAGCATAAATATCCTTGACTTTAGGAGCTTGTGGTTTCAGCAAGAGGAAACAGTCAAGAAGAATCAACCTGCTAAAAAGTCCTATAGTAGATTATCAGGTAATACATGCCATGGAGCAGGATAAGGGAATTCAGGAGGACTGGTCAGGGTGAAAGTCTTGAAATTTAAAAAGCACAGTAATCAGAGAAGGCTTCCCAGAGAGCAAAGACATCAAAGTGAAGGGACCTGTGGAGGACCCCTGTCCCCTTCTGTGTTTTCTGTATTTCTGTTCAAGCTCTTTGCCTGAGATTGTGAAATGGAGAGATGGTGAAGAACGCATGGTGGGAGAGAGGGCTTTGGGGAAAGGATGCTTTGTAAATGATTTGTACCATGTTGTGAGTTTCAAAAGGAAGCTCAGTTCAGGGGAAAGTGATACTGGGGTTCAAGGCTCACGCCCCTTGGGACTTGCACCCTCTCTGGGTTGTGCTCCTGCCAAGGACCCTCTGTGCGATAAGGACACCATTATTGCCCCTCTGTGCCTCAGTTTCCCTCCCTGCCCCCACCTGCCTCCCGGGATGTTCTGAGACTAGCCAACATGAAGTCTGACAAGCTCAGAGGTCCATGGACCTTGGTCTCTTACAAGTGCAGTCCTGGGGTCCAGGGTGATGGCTCCTGTAAGAATGATTTCCCTCCCTGGTGCTGGGTCCCCAGGCACAGGTCATTCCTCCCGTCCCGCAGGGCCGAGCTGTCTGCTCCAGTTTGCATTTGGATGGCTGACACTCTGACGAGGCCATTTGGACATTTGCTCCCAGCACCCAGGCAGGGCTGTTCCCAATAGCTCCTGGGAGAAGGGGCTTGAAGTGCAGGCCTGAGAGCAAGCGACTGCCCGTGAGCCACCGCAGGCATTCGCAAAAAGAGAAGAGCTGTTGCCCTGTTTCCCCCAGTTTCACTCAGGTGGAAGCCTTCCCACTCGTTTGGAGCTGTTCCCAAAGGATCCTGGGCAGCATGACTGAGATGTTTCACTTCTCCCTTCCTTCTAATAAAGGCAGAACCTGGACTTCCCTGGTGGTCCTGTGGTTGAGTTCTCCTGCTAATGCAGAAGATACGGGTTCAATCCTTGGTCCAGGAAGATCCCACATGCCATGGGAAAACTAAGCCTGTGCACCACAGCTACTGAAGCCCACCTACCCTAGGACCCATGTTCAGCCATAAGAGAAGCCATTGCAATGACAAGCCCATGCACTGCAACTGGAGAGTAGCCCCAGCTCACAGCAACTAGAGAAAGCTTGCGCACACCAACGAAAACCCAAAATCAGCCCCAAATCAATTGATTCATTAATTTTGAAAACATGGCAGAACCACTCCCTGGGAGGGACCTGGGCAGGGGAGATGACTTCCTGTTCCAGGTTCGACACTCCGGTCCTGGTAGCTGAATTCTCCATTGGGCCATAAGGCCTCAAGGCTTCTCAGGCCCAGCTCTCTCCTGCTGCCTTTGCTTCTGTGTCATGAGCAGACTGAAGCCCAGAGAGGTAAATGGCTTATTTAGAGTCACACAGCAGGTTGGCAGAGGAGCCAAGTTAGAACACAGCTCAGCTCCTACTGCAAGGTCTGCTCCAGACCCCCCCTTCCAACGAGGACCGTGGAGCTCTCGAAGGGGGCGAGAGTCCTCTTCATCTCCTAGTCTTCCCAGCAGGACAGTTCTGTATCCCAATCCTTGGCCACCATAACAAGCTTTTGAAATTGAAAAGGCTTGCTGGGGTGGGGTGAGGTGATTGGGATGCTGCGGGTGATGATGAGAACTCAGAACCAGGACTTCTCTGGCGGTCCAGTGACTAAGACTTTGCTCTCCCAATGCAAGAGCCTTGGGTTCGAACTAGATCCCACATGCCATAACTAAAGATGTCGCATGCTGCAGCTAAGACCTGGGGCAGCCAAATAAATAAACAAATAAAAATAAAAGAACTCAGAACCCCCCCACCGCCACGTGAAGAAGGGCCCTTGGTTTATTCTCCCAGTCCAGTGCACACTGGGACAAGAGCCCCTTTCTATTCTAGAACATCCTGGGGGTACACAGAGTTCTAGATACAGCCAGGACACCCCATAAGGGGAGTGGGCAGCAAAGCACCCTAACCCCACACTCCTTTTCCAACAGACTTGCATCTGAGGGGGACACTCATAGAAAGTGTAAAACCCTCTAACATCTGAATAGGGTCGAATTCAGCAGCCTCCGTGAGAGGAAAAGAATGACGGTAACCTGGCATCTGTTAGACGATCATGGGGGTGACTGGCAAGCAGAAATGTGTGCAAGATAGAGACGCTGGGATGATAAGGAATAGGCCGTGTAGATGGGGCTTCACCCTGACCCTCAGAGCTCATCTGCTCTGCTCCCCGGAGCAAGTCACTCAAGCAGAGTTTGTGCTTCAGTGTCTTCATGCAGAAAGCACAAATGATAATAACCAGCTTTCAGGACTAAAGGTAATACACGTAAAGTGTCGGGCGTGGGCGATATCACTATTGTTATTACTATTATTACTAATACTCTTAGGAACACCCAGACAAACCACTTAACCTTTGGTGGCTAAAAGCTAGTTCACCTTCAGCCACCAGCCCCCCTACAATCTCCGGGCACCCCCCAATACCTTTTAGAATCCCCCAGAAAAGCCTGAGCACCCCCTCTTCACATCTGTTAGCACCAGGAGACTGAGGCCTGGGGGCCTGGGTCTCCCATCCCAATCAGACAGCTGCATCCCTGCAGAGGGGTCTTGGCGGGGTTATCTTCATAGCTGCTTCTGCTTGTACATGCATGCCAAGTCACTTCAGCTGTATATGACTCTTTGTGGCCCCATGGACTGTAGCCTGCCAGGCTTCTCTGTCCATGGGATTCTCCAGGTAAGAATACTGGAGTGGGTGGCCATTTTCTCCTCCAGGGGATCTTCCCGACCCAGGGATTGAACCCTTACTTCTTATGTCTCCTGCACTGGCAGGCAGGTTCTTTACCACTAGCGCCACCTGGGAAGCCCAGGGAAGGCATTTAGTTTGAGTCCAGCCCCACAGAACTTGACATCATCACAGACTGGACATCTGAATAGCTTCTGGCTCCTCACCTGTAAGGACCTGTAGAGCAGACAGGAAAATGGTTTGTTCTCCTTCTCTGTGCCCCAAACTAAAGAAGAGCTAGTACTAAAGGGAGGGCAGGGGTGGGCAGAGAGGGGGCGGAGTGGGAGGAAAGACAGGAAACCTGAGGGCCAGGTGATTAGGCGAACGCCCGGCAGCCCTCTGATCCTGAACTCCACTCAGCATCTGTCTGCAGCACTTGGTCTGACAATCAGATCCTCTCTCCGCTCGGTACCAGGGTCTTCGTTATTTCAGGGCACTTGAAGTGCTGTCGTAAAGGCAACGACCTGTAACATCCCACTCAGCAGCACGTGCGGAGACTCCACAGTATGGGCAGACAGGGCCAGGGGCTGCATCTCTGCCACCTTTCAGGTATCTCCCCATGTGTGTTTATTGAGTGCCTACTGTATGCACAGTGCAGGGCCAGGCACTGTGCAGAATAGAGAAAAGCAGAGCAAAAGATGTTCTGGAAGCTCTGTAGGAGTGAGATGAGTACAAACTCCAGCCTACAGGGTGCTGAAAAGAAAGGGGTCCAACTGCTGGGGTTGCCCTAGAACCACAGCGTTTGTGCTAAGTCGCTTCAGTCATTAACAGCTCTTTGTGACCCCGTGGACTGTAGCCCACCAGGCTCCTCTGTCCATGGGATTCTCCAGGCAAAATCACTGGAGTGGGTTGCCATGCCCTCCTCCAGGGGATCTTCCTGACACAGGGATCAAACCTGCACCTCTTATGTCTCCTGCATTGGCAGGTGAGTTCTTTACCACTAGCACCACCTCGGAAGCCCTGTGCATTTGGGGTCCTGGAGAAGGTGGATATTAGCCCGAAGGGCACACTCTCCTTGCAGCTTAGGTGGGTATTGCAAGGACTCTGATCTACAGACAGAGCTCGGGGTATGTGTCCCAAGAAAGCCTCAACTCCACAGGTACCCCATCCCCTAACCCAGGGTGGGTGCAGACAGAAACCATCTCCCACAATCCCACCCCTCTCCCCTTCCTTCATGGATGGTGTCTGAATGGAAGTGGTTAAGTGCAGTGAGAACTGATCTGAGTTGTGCTTGAAGTTCTGCAGAAAAAGAGAAATACTAGATCCTTAAGTGAGTTGTGTGCTCAGTTTGAATATTGATGAGAAGTTTTCAAAAGTAAATAGACGTGTGTTAATTTGTGCCATTGTTCGAGAGGACTAGTTGGCATTAGTGGTGTCACATGACTTTGCTAAACACAATATAGGTATAAAAGTAGAAATTACAAATAGTAGAATTATATCTGATCTGTCTTGTAATTGCCTTTCAAGTATTACATGGAGACAATGGAGACATGAATTTGAAACTGACTCAGAGACGATGCAGTCGTTTCATGGGAATGTATGATGGTTGAGGAAGAGACTGTCTGGATATTTAAAGAAAGTTGTGCAAAACAATGGAGTAGAGAAATAGGTATTTCGTCCTCAGACAGGTTTCAGTGCTGGTGTGGAAGGCATTCTAGTACCTTCTGGGTAACTTGAGGGTGTCCACAGCATGAGGCAGAACCACCAGTCCTGATTTCTGGTCTTGGCTCTGCCACGTTCTACCTATATTACTTTGAGCAAATTATTTAACCTCTGGGTATTTCATTTTTCTCAGCAGTAACACAGGGATGGGCTAGTGCCCACTGACTGAGTGGTTACAATGAATAAATTAGATAATATATATAACTCTTTGTACAGGGCCTGGCACTTAACTAGGGCTCAACAACTCTTAGCTTTCATCTTTATTATTAGAAGCGTGCCTATATTTTATTGAAATAAGTTCCACCTATAATATTTTTACTTCCCTCATTCATACATTCATTCTTGTCTTCTCCAAGACCTGTGAGGCCCATTTTTTGGTGCCTAAAATGGCAGAGAGAAGACCAAGGCAGCGTCCAGGGGCCACACTTCCCACGTCAGCTCTGGCTCCTAGCCTGAGTCCAAGGCACTGAGGCTGCACTAGTGGCCCATTCGTGCACAGCTCGCTCCCTTGAGATCTCACCTTGGAAGGGGGTCACCACTCACATCTGTGGGTCCCTCAGGGTAGGAGGAGAGACCCCTCAAGGGAAATCCTACTTCCCTGCAGCCCCCTTTAGTCCACATGACTTGGCAAGAAACGCTCACTCTCGTTAAGACAAGGGAGTCTCAGGAGACTAGCAGTACACACGTGAAGTGTGACACACACACAGGTTCTCCCGCATGTCCCTGCCTCGGTGCCACTTTACACATCAGCTGGTCCAGGGTTCCCCAAATTTCATCCTCAGCCAAAGTTTTACAGGATATTAAAAAATAAAAACAAGCCTTCTTTGGTCTAATGCATTTGGAGTATTCTTGCCTGGGAAATCCCATGGACAGAGAAGCCTGGTGGGCTATACAACCCATGACATCAAAAAGAGTTGGACATGACTTAATAACTAAACAGCAATGAGTAAGCAGATATCTTGACTGTAGCATTTCTTAGAGCATCAGCGTGCTAAATCTCCAAGCTAGGGGAGCGCTGGCAAATTTAGGACGTCGTGTCTCCCAGACTCCTTTGACCACAAAATTCACTTTACCACGAGCACTCAGGCTGGAACTTTCACTGGGAAAGACTTCATTTTTATCTTTTCCCAGCTTTTCCAGGTTTCACTCAAGCTGTTTGCCTGGCTCTAGGCCTGGCACTGGTCTCATCTTCCGCACTGTTTCATTCCTAGGCACGGACTGGATTCTTGGTCTTCACTTTTCTGAGTTTGGAAAAGGAGAGTTCTTTTGATCTGAGCCTTAAAATCACAGCTAGACTTTGGGGCTAAGATTCTCTCCTTCCAGTTCACTGCTCCCCACTGCCCCCTGGACTCTCTCTGCTCATAAGGACTCCCAGGACCACCTCTCCTCCATCCTAGGTTCCTTCTGCCCTCTTCAACTCCGAACTTAGCCCCAGCCTTAATCCTCAATTCATTGTTCTCTGAAAGTCACCAATTTTATTAAAATTATTAACGTTCTGCCTCTTGCCTACTGTCACCATTCATATGTATACTGTTCTCACCTGAGATTCATAGATTATACCACTTTGCATCTTTTCAGATGGTTCCTAATGTAGGAGCCATTCTTCTCAGATCTTTATTAGTCTGTCTTCAATAATTCAATAATGCTGATAACCTGCTATTCCTAAATTCACAATGATTTAGAAGAGACAATTCATTTAAGTATGGGGGCTTCCCTGGTGGCTCAGATGGTGAAGAATCTGCTTGCAATGCAAGAGACCAGGGTTCAATCCCTGGGTCAGGAAGATTCCCTGGAGAAGGGAATGGCAACCCACTCCGGTATTCTCGCCAGGAGAATTCCATGGACAGAGGAGCCTGGCGGACTACAGTCTGTAGGATCACAGAATTGGGCACAACTGAGCAACTAATGCTTGCTCCAGAACACCAAAGACCAAACTCTCAATATGTGGTACACTTTTTTTTTTCCTTTATTGTAGTGGTCTTAAAAAATACTTTGATGCTAAATGGTGCTTAGAATGGTCAGATGGTGCAAGGGAAGAAATGATTAGAGCACCTATTTATTTTTCTATTTAAAGTAGGAAATTAAGCTTTGCTCTTTTAATATACAGTGAATACTGTGCACCATTTTCCTGCCTTGGTCTACACATCAGCCGTTTATGTGTCTAGAAGGCATGGAGGTATGTGGAGGGGCTTACTTCTCCCAGTGGTAGACACTGGCAGTCTTACTGACTGATTCAGTTTCACATATATGACAGAAACTTTGTACATGCAACCGATACTGTCAATATTGTTTAAAAAAAATCCTTTAAATAGAATCGACGGTATTTTGCGATGAGCTGAGAGTGAGCATGAAAATTTATTTTGTACAACATAGAGGTTTTCTGGTTATGGAAATGTAAAGATTTTTCTTTTCAAAGAATCAAAATGTTCTACATTTCCTGACCTTTTCAGTTCTGACAAGCAGCTGTCAGAACTATGCCACTTTGCTGATAACTTTGAAAACTTAAACAGTTCATCTGCCCCTCAATATAAAGGCACTGTGTTAACAGTGATTTAGAAAGTAACTACTTTCAGAAAGCATTTAGGGTAAGGAGAGACCATATGGGAAGAGAAAAAGGATGTTTGGAAATATTTTCACCTTTGTATGATTTGATAATGAGGAAATATGACACTTTAAAAACTCATATCTCAATGCTTTAAAAACTTGAAAATAGAATCTTCAACTTGCTTAAAAACCTTCTAAAGAGTTTCTGAGAGTTTTGACCCATTTGTTAAAAAATATAAAAATTTAGCATCTTCCTATTAGTTAAAAGAACAGTTGATTGACATCAGAAAAGATGGAAATCTACTAGCTGAATTTCAACAAGAATCTTCACCTAACTGGTTCATGAAACTGAAAAAACATATATATCTTGATTTAGTCAGCATAGCCAACAATGTACTTTTTGCATCTTTGTGTATACATGAAGTGTTTTTCTGTTGTTGTTATGACAGCCATTAAAGCAAAGTACTGAAATAAACCCTAGACCTCAAAACCCCATATCACGATGTGCTAAACAAGTATTTTCAAAAGTAATGAAGGCAATCCCAACACATCAGTCTCACCATTATTCATAATAATTTTCATGGTGATAGTAAAATGTTTGTATCATTCATTAATAATAGAAAATAAAAATTAAGATGGTATTTTATCTTTATCTCACTTCATTATTTCCTCATTTTGTAATAATGCAATGATGTTAGTAAGTATTCTTTGTAAAGAAATATATGAGCTTTGTAAGTGCATGCTCAAAAATTGTTTTTTACTATGGGTATACAACCAGAACTCTTTAAAGACCTACTGGTCATTGGAGTGTGTAAAGTTACAGCTGTTTCACAAATTACTCTCATCTCAATCTCTGATATTCACTTTCCCGTTACCTTTTAAACCACCTTCCTTTGTACCCAAGAGTTTGTGTGTTTAGACCCAGAGGAGCCTGGTAGGCTGCAGTCCATGGGGTCGCTAAGAGTCAGACATGACTGAGCGACTTCACTCTCACTTTTCACTTTCATGCATTGGAGAAGGAAATGGCAACCCACTCCAGTGTTCTTGCCTGGAGAATCCCAGGGACGGGGGAGCCTGGTGGGCTGCCGTCTGTGGGGTCGCAGAGAGTCGGACATGACTGACATGACGCAGCAGCAGCAGCAGCAGCAGCGCATAGAGTCTTCTATGAGTTGGTGCTTCCATGTGGGTGGAGCCCTTGTGGCCAGTTTCTTTATTCCTCAGTAATTTGCCCAACGCCTTCTAGATCTTTCTAGGGCCAGGATCCCTGAACAGCAGATTGAAAATTCCCTGTGGGAGCAACAATAAGGAATTTGAGGTGGTGCTGACAGATGAGAAAATCTTCGGATAAGCAGGTAGCATTACCATGGCTATGCGGTGAAAGGTGACGGGGACAGTTCTTGCATCAAAACGATCAGAATGGCCGTGGAGCTTGAGAATCACTGTGTGTGCTTGTGCTTAGTTGCTCCAGTGGTGTCCGACCTTTTGTGGCTCCGTGGACCACAGCCCACCGGGCTCCTGTCCATGGGATTGTCCAGGCAAGAATACTGGAGTGGGTTGCCATGCCCTCCTCCAGGGGATCTTCCCAGTCCTGGGACTGAACCCGCATCTCCTGTGTCTTCTGTACTGCAGGCAGATTCTTTACCACTGAGCCACCAGGGAAGCCCAGTGAGAATCGTTACATAGACAGAAGCCAGTCAGTCTGGAGTTAGTCTTTTCTCATCATGTCTCCAGTTCCCACTCATTTCTCCTTTGTCTCATTTCATCCCCATTCTTTATTTTATCCTATTTTCCACATTCCTCCCACCATCGTCCTTATTTATCCCAATCTCTTATCTCTCTCTTCTCCACATCCACCTTCCACATTCCCCTCTCTGGGGAGGGAGGCAGAGCTAGAATGGGGTCAGGCCAGTGTTTTTCCAACTGCTGGTCATGACACATTAGTGGGTCGAGAAATCAATTTAGTGGGTCACAGAATCAATTTAAAGGGTCATGACCAGAACGTTTTTTTAAATGGAATAGATGAAAATCAAATAGAACAGTGTCCATCAAACATAGTAAGGATAAGTGCTATCTATAAGACTATATACGTGCCTGTATGTGGGTGCCCTGGGTTGCGACGTAAAGCATATCAGTTGCCGGGAGGGAGTCCTGGTTGGAACGAACACGCTGGCCTAGGGGAGAATGAGAGTGATTTGCATACATCGGCAGTAAGGTGACTTCAGCTTTGAACTTCTGGCTCACATTTCAAGCCGTGCTAATGACATCATCTGCTCCTTCACTAGTTTTTAGTCAAGCGATTTCTCACTTCCAACAGTTTGGCTTGAACAGCTGTTTGTTAACAGTTTGGTGTGACAGCTGTGGGCTGGTAGGCAGGCATTGGACACAGAGTAAGGCTAACTGGAACTGGAATCAAAGCTTGGCTTGATGTGAGTCTAGACTTCTGAGTCTCTGTTTTCTCATTTGTGCACCAGATTCATTCTTTCCAATCTGTTATTTTATTAAGGTTTTGTCGTTCAGTCGTTAAGTCGTGTCCAACACTTTTATGACCCCTGCACTGCAGCATGCCAGGCTTCCCTGACCTCCACTATCTCCCAGAGATTGCTCAAATTCATGTCCCTTGAGTTGGTGATGCTATCTATCCATCTCATCCTCTGGCACCCCTTCTCCTTTTGCCTTCAGTCTTTCCCAGCATCAGAGTCTTTTCCAATGAGTCAGCTCTTTGCATCAGGTGGCCAAAGTATTGGAGCTTCAGCTTCAGCATCAGTCCTTCCAATGAATATTCAGGGTTGATTTCCTTTAGGATTATTAAGGTACACATGGCAGATAAATTTATTTGCACAGCTCTCTAGGGTGCTGGAGGTCCCCCCATGACCAGAGGGCACCAGACTCTGGAGGACACGTCTCCTCATTTCCCAGCTGCCCCAAGGGCTGGAAAGATCAAAATGGTAGCACACCTGCTCTCCATCCCCAGCCTCACTGCATGCCACCACTCCCCAGGTGGGAAACGCTGTCCAGATGACCACAAACAGGTCTGGAAATATTTGTCCCTGTAAACCTGTGTGTAGGTCCCCATGCTGGGAACATACAAAGATGCGAAAGACATCAATGCCGTCTAGAAGCTGACTGTTGAGCAGTTGTCCTCACCACCTGCGGTTTGTAAGAGACACTGTGTGGTTCAGGGCCAGCTGAGTCCTCATCAGCTTTTATTTGCAGTGGCCTCTTTTTGCCTGGGGCCCTGACACTTGAAAGTTTCTTTTCTTTCTGTGGGAACTGAACATAACCTCTGAAATGCCTTGTAATCTTGATATTTCTCAGTTATAGACATAAACCTGAGGTGAGTCAAGACTCTAAGGGCTCTCCAAATGCCAGATTCTGCTGCATTCACCGTGTACACCGAAGGAAGTAAAACTAATTACTACCTTCTTAAAGAGCTGAGTCTGGGTGGATACACCCTTGAAAGTGGCCAGCAGAAATGCTCCATCCTCCCCACGCAGCTGCCTGCACATCTTTCTGCTAGAAACTTTGATGCCCGAGGACCCCTGCCTCGGGCCATTAGCAAGAAGGCTGGTCATTATTAACTATTTGGCATTGATTGATGACACCAAGCTTTTTTTTTTTTTTTTGGCCACACATGGGCTGGTGAAAGACGCCTAGTTGACCCCTGGAATTTGGAGTTTATTCTACCATGAAAACAAAGAAATAAATTAGAGAAATGAACAGAAGCCCACATGGTTAAACACACTGGTTAGAGCCACTCACTAACCTCTGCTGATTGCCTCCCCAAAAGTACAAAAACACCAAAGAATCCTGCCTCACAGCCCCTTGGTTCTCACTCCCAGATTCCTGGCACTCTTCCTCTCTAGACCATTAAAATGAAGAGAGAGATTTTTGTCCTTTTTTTTTTTTTTTTGCCCTTTTGAGCCCAGGGTCACAGAAAGAGATGGTCTTTGTGCAACATCTTGCTTACTAAAGATTCAGGAATTCCAGGTTTACATAAATGATCCTTCTTTAGAATATGCTTATATAACAGATTGTATGTTAAGAGTACCATGCAAATCTTCTGCATAGAACATAAGTCTTTAACTTTGTCAGGTGGTAGTTGATGTTTCTTAAAAGTGAGCGACACGTGTTATTAAATGATATCCTTTCAACTCAATTCCACAAGCACTTGTTATTGACCTACCAGAGGGACTGGCAAGCGACAATTCAAATCTGATTGGCCATTGCTTTTGTAAATAAAGTTTTATTGGGACCCAGTCACACCCATTCATGGACATCTCATCTATGGTTGCTTTTACCACCACAGCAAGTTGAGTAGTTGAGACAGGCCATATGACCTCTCCAGTGTCTGAAGTATAAACAGTCTGGCCTTTTATAGACAACAGTGTGGTTTCTCCTGACCTACTATATGTTAAATCTCAAGCTCAGGGAGAAAAGAGAGCTGGATACAAAAGAAGTCTGGCAGGGTCCTTGTCCTCTGGGAGCCTGCAAGTTCATGGGGGAGAAGGATCTTCTTCATAAAGTGTGAACTGCCAACAGTGGTCAGTTTTCTGCTCAGCTACACGGTGTCTGTCCTCACCCTGGGCTTCTGCTTCCATTTTGCTATCTGTCCAGGATGCCCCATGACCTCTCACCAGAGAAATCTTGTGCATGCTTTACACCTGCTTCCCCTTCCAGTCACTCTCACCCCCAAACTCTGCACTACACTCTCCTGCTGGTTTGCCTTTGCAGGCCTGGAGGATAATTTGTACCATGCAGATGTTCAATGAGCATCTGGGATCTTCAGATGAATCCCCACACTGATTTGCGAAAGAAGGGGGAAACCTCCATGAAATGACCTTCTCATTACCAATTTAAAATAAATATCCCAAGCAGAGCCCAGGCAAAACTCATGAGCTGGAACACTCTACATGTCATCTCAGGCCAAGACCTTCGTATGGGCTCTAAACCAAGTTCCAAGGATTCCCCAAATAATGAAACCATGTGGGTTACTGTCTTCTACTGTCTGTCTGTGTCTGTGTTAGTCACTCAGTTGTGTCCGATTCTTTGCAACCCCATGGACTATAGCCTGCCAGGCTCCTTTGTCCATGGGATTCTCTAGACAAGAATACTGGAGTGGGTAGCCATTCCCTTCTCCAGGGGATCTTCCAGAGCCAGGGATTGAACCTGGGTCTCCTGCATTACAGGAAGATTCTTTACTGTCTGAGCCACCAGGGAAGCCCACTGTCTTCTATACAAGTCACTATTTCTAGAGAATATCTTTTGTACATTTTTGGCCATAGAGAAAAAAAAGAGGGCCAAATAACATATTCTTCTCCTGCTTTCCCACTAACATCTTCTAAGCCCCACCCCTACACAAAAGGAATTTTTTTTTAAATCAAAATGAGAACAATAATTTTATGTGATAGGATTATTTATACGGCTGTTCTCCCCATGATGAATCCATCCAGGGGCTCAGCACCTCCCCCCAGGTGCCAATTCATAAATCAGGAAATGCTATTACCCACTGGCCATAAAAACAGAGCCCACCCCAACACAGAGGACTCATTTCAGGAGCAGCTGCCACATTTCCAGGGTAGAAATGAGTTCAGAAAAATCCACCTGGCTGTCTAGAAGGAGGAGAAATGTCTTTTATTTGATAAGTAATCAGTCTTTCCTTCTTTCAATCCCTTCTCCCCTAGAAATACATGGAATTAATGGCACAGATATATGCTGTTCCACAGAAATAATAATAACAGAGCTAACTAGATTGAAGTGGGGTAAAGGGCATGAGTGAGGATGGTGCAGATTTCCTAGGAAACCTTTCCTATTAGCTTAAATCAGTTCATAAAAAAAAAAAAGGCCTGGAGACAATTTAGTGGAAGTCCTCCTTTCTGGGTGTCTCTCCTGCAAACACCCTCAAGGGCAGGCAGAAAACCAAGAAAAAGAGTTGAGAAGGAAGGAGTTGTTGCAGAAAAGACTGCAAAGTTAGTGATTTTTCCAATGTAATTAGGTACTTCATTTTTATCTCAATGGATATGTGTTAGACTGAAAGTGAAGATATTAGTTGCTCAGTAGACTCTTTGTGACTTCATGGACTGCAGCCTGCCAGGCTCCTCTGTCCATGGAATTCTCCAGACAAGAATATTGGAGTGAGTAGTCATTCCCTTCTCTAGGGGATCTTCCTTACCCAAGAATTGAACCTAGGTCTCCTGCATCGCAGGTGGATTCTTTACTGTCTGAACCTCCAGGGAAGCTTGAGTTGGAATGGGGAGGGACCATAAAGAGAGTTATAGAAAGAGAAGAAAGGAGAGAGAAATGAGAAGGAAGATGGAAAGAAAAGTCTTCTAGGGATATGACCACAGTCAGCTGGCAATAGGAAAGATACAGCAAAACAGGTGATGCCTTGCATCTCTGTAGTTTACATTCTAGAGGGGATGGTGGTAGACAGTGAGCAAGTAATCCAATAAGCGACCAAGATAATTTCTTCTAGTGCTGAGTGCTATGCAGGAGTCATGTGGCAGAGTGGAGCTGGAACCAGCAATAGGGGGCAGGTTTAGGCTTAGTGGCCCAGGAAGCTCCTTCTGAATAGATGACATATGAGTATTTATGAGGAGAACAGTCTAGACAGAGGGAACAGCAAGTGCAGAGACCTGAAGCAGGGTGCGCTTGGTACATTCAAATAAGAGAAAGATGGTTGCCATGGAGAGAGATGCCGGGGGCAAACGGAAGCCCATGCAGATGTGTAGGAGACAACTTTGGAACTCTCCAACAGGGCTAGGTGTCTGTGACCAACTTTTTTTTTTTTTTTCTGGCCTCGCCATGTGGCATGTAGGACCTTAGTTCCCTGACCAGGAATTGAACCTGTGCCCCTGTGTTGGGAGTGTGGAGCCTTACTACTAGACCACCAGGGAGGTCCCAACCATGACTAATTTTGATCTAATTCATGTGGTAGAGCAACAGTCAGGAAATCGTGCAGGAAAAAAAAAAAAAAAAACATGAAAAACCTGTCTTCTGTTTATTGCCTGGACTGGCCCTTGCCTGAGCATCAGCTAGAACAGGAGAGAGATGTTCTTTGATAAAACAGCAACAATGATAAGAGCTAACAGTTCAGTTCAGTTCAGTCACTCTGTCATGTCCAACTCTTTGCAACCCCATGGACTGTGGCACGCCAGGCTTCCCTATCCATCACCAATTCCTGGAGCTTACTCAAACTCATTTCCATTGAGTCGATGATGCCATCCAATCATCTCATCCTCTGTCGTCCCCTTCTCCTCCCACTCTCAATCTTTCCCAGCATCAGGGGCTTTTCAAATATGTCAGTTCTTCACATCAGGTGGCCAAAGCATTGGAGTTTCAGCTTCAACATCAGTCCTTCCAATGAACACCCAGGACTGATCTCCTTTAGGATGGACTCCTTTAGGTTGGATCTCCTTGCTGTCCAAGGGACTCTCAAGAGT
The DNA here is from genome assembly GCF_000754665.1 of Bison bison bison. Classification (NCBI taxonomy): domain Eukaryota; kingdom Metazoa; phylum Chordata; class Mammalia; order Artiodactyla; family Bovidae; genus Bison; species Bison bison. The sequence goes on from NW_011495080.1 coordinate 5,345,705, forward strand.
CTTCTCCAACACCACAGTTCAAAACCATCAATTCTTCTGTGCTCAGTTTTCTTTATAATCCAACTCTTACATCCATACACGACTACTGGAAAAACCATAGCTTTGACTAGATGGACTTTTGTTGGCAAAGTAATGTCTCTGCTTTTTAATATACTGTATAGGTTGCTCATAACTTTTCTTCCAAGGAGCAAGCGTCATTTAATTTCATGGATGCAGTCACCGCCTGCAGTGATTTTGGAGCCCCCCAAAATAAAGTCTTTCACTGTTTCCACTGTTTGCGCATCTATTTGCCATGAAGTGATGGGACCAGCTGCCATGATCTTAGTTTTCTGAATGTTGAGTTTTAAGCCAACTTTTTCACTCTTCTTTCCCTTTCATCAAGAGGCTGTTTAGTTCTTACTTCACTTTCTACCATCAGGGTGGTGTCATCTGCCTATCTGAGGTTACTGAGATTTCTCCTGGCAATCTTGATTCCAGCTTGTGCTTCTTCCAGCCCAGCGTTTCTCATGATGTACTCTGCATATAAGTTAAATAAGCAGGGTGACAATATACAGCCTTGACATAGTCCTTTACACTAATAGTTACATATTGCTTAATGTTACCTTGGCAGTGTCTTTTTGTATGTGTGTGTATGGAGGGGCTTCATGTTTTGTCAGCTTATTGAGGCATAATTAATGTAAAATCACCTGTTAAAGTGCACAGTTATATGGTAGTGATGTTTATAAGCTGATTGCAATGGTGGTCACATGAATCTATACAGGTGATAAAATGACAGAACTATATAGACACTTCATAGCAATTTCATTTTCTTGGTTTTGCTGTGACAGTTTTGTACAATGTAATCATTGGGGGGAACTGGGTGTTGGATACATGGGACCTTTCTGTATTATCTTTGCAACTTCTCAAGAATCTAAAATTATTTAAAATATTTTTAATTAAAAAGCAAAATAAAAATTTTTAATGTAGATAGAGGAAAACAATTTTAATTACACTACACTAATCATTGTTGCAGATAAGATCCACCATTGGATACAGAAATTAATGGGCAAAAGTTAGAGGAGAAACAGGATATTTGTATAGTCCCAATGTATTTCTTCCAGATATTTATTCACTTCAATGGGAAAAATAGTAACTTGACAGTGGAAGTTAACATCGTCAGTAACAAGACATATCAGTATGATGAGTTCCTTGAGAAAATGCACTGACAAGGACATAATATCGCTTTTATAACATTCTTACCCAAAATGCATACATTCATTCTAATTATGCAAAAGCCTCAGACCAACCCAAAATGAAAGACATTCTAGGAAATAACTGACTGGTATTTGTGAAACGTGTCCAAGTCGTGAAGACAAGGAAAGATTGTTTAAAATTACAGATGACTAAGAGTTACAATAACTGAATAGAATGCGAGATTCTGGAAAGAAATAGAAAATTAAGTAGAAGAACTGGTGAAATTAGAATCAGACCTAGAGTTTAGTTAGTTTACCAGTGTTAATTTCCTGGTTTTCATAGGTGCAACGTGGTTATGTATGTTTTTAATATTAGGGAAGCCTGAGCGAAGGGGATATGGGAAATATTTGTGCTAGTTATACAGCTTTTCTCTATGTTTAAAATTAATTCAAAATAAATAGTTCTTAAAAATTTTTTTAATGTATGCAGTAATTTAGTCACAACTGCAATCCAGATATGTTGTTGTTGTTGTTTAGCTGCTAAGTCATGTCCAACATTTTGCGACCCCATGGACTACAGCATGCCAGGCTCCTCTGTTCTCTCCCAGAGTTTAGTCAAATTCATGTCAATTGATCAGTGATACTATTTAACTCTCTCATCCTCCACTGCCCCCTTCTTTTGCCCTCAATCTTTCATAGGATCAGGGTCTTTTACAATGAGTAGGCTCTTTGCACCAAAGTGTCGGAGCTTCAGCTTCAGCATCAGTCCTTCTAATGAATATTCAAGGTTGATTTCCTTTAGGATTGATTGGTTTGATCTCCTTGCAGTCTAAGGGAATCTCAAGAGTCTTCTCCAACACCACACAGTTCAAAAGCATCAATTCTTCCTGCTATAGACATTTCCATCCCCTCATTTTTTTTTCAGCTGTAGATTTAAAGCTTTTTATTTTTCTATTATTTAAAGACAGATACATTACTTTGCCAACAAAGGTCCATCTAGTCAAGGCTATGGTTTTTCCTGTGGTCATGTATGGATGTGAGAGTTGGACTGTGAAGAAAGCTCAGCGCTGAAGAATAGACGCTTTTGAACTGTGGTGTTGGAGAAGACTCTTGAGAGTCCCTTGGACTGCAAGGAGATCCAACCAGTCCATTCTGAAGGAGATCAGCCCTGGGATTTCTTTGGAAGGAATGATGCTAAAGCTGAAACTCCAGTACTTTGGCCACCTGATGCGAAGAGTTGACTTATTGGAAAAGACTGTGATGCTGGGAGGGATTGGGGGCAGGAGGAGAAGGGGACGACAGAGGATGAGATGGCTGGATGGCATCACTGACTGGATGGACGTGAGTCTGAGTGAACTCCGGGAGTTGGTGATGGACAGGGAGGCCTGGTGTGCTGCGATTCATGGGGTCGCAAAGAGTCAGACACGACTGAGCGACTGAACTGAACTGACTGAAAGACTTAGTTATTCAGATTACGCTACCCTAAGAGACATGCAACAAATAACAGATTGCTGACCTATTCATTGACAAAATTACTAAACACGTAAAATTGTTTCTCAACAGGTCTACATCTTAAAACTGCCAGTGAGATAGCTTTGAAAAGCTGAATTTCCCCTATTTTTTTCCACCAAAAGCATTAAACACCATACCCTTCAGACACATTTCTTCTTCTCTAGATATCAATTTTCCCGAAACTTTTCGAATAGAAGTAGCAATATTAGTTTATTGTACACTTTTGTCCATTTCTTCCAGCTTTATTTCAGTCTCCAGAAATCACTCCACCCCCCAGATTCCTTCCCTGCTCTATCATAGTCAGACCCCTCCCCTATCACCAACCCCTAGACTCACTGTCATTCTATCACTATAGTCTGCCATTTCTAGGAGTTGGTGCAAATGAATCATGCAATATGTAGTCTTTCGTATCTGCCTTCTTTGACTCAGCACCATAATTTGAGATTCATTTGTGGTTTTGCTCCTTTTATTGGTGAGTCGTATCCTATGATATGGATACACCTCAGTTTATCCATTCACCTATCAAATGATATCTGGGTTGATTCTGGTTTGGGGAAAAGTGCCTATAAACATTCTCATGCAGGTTTTTGTATGAGAATAAGTTTTCCTTTCTTTTGGGTAAATACCCAAGAGTGGGATTTCTGGGTATATTATGAGAAACTACTAAACTGTTTTCCAGCCTGGCTGCATTTTGCATTTTCACCAGTGAACTATGAGAGTCGTGGTTTTTTTCTCCCATCCTCACTAAATGTCTGTTTTTTGGGGGGGCTTGTTTTTTGTGGGGATGTTTTTGTTTTGGGGGGAGGTTGCCCCATAGATATGTAGGAGTATCTTATCATAGTTTTATTTTGTTTTTTCTTAATGACTGAGGATGTTAAGCTTATTTTCATTTGCTTATTTGCCATCTATATATTGGGCTTCTCAGGTGGCATGGTATTAAAGAATCCACCTGCCAATGCAGGAGACACAGGTTTGATCCCAGGCTTGGGAAGATCCCTAGAGAAGAAAATGGCCACCCACTCCAGTATTCTAGCCTGGGAAATCCCATAGACAGAGGAGCCTAGAGGCTAAAGTCTATAGAGTTGAAAAAGAGTTTGGACACGACTGAGTGACTGAGCATGTGTACATGTACCATATCCTCATTGGTGAAGAGTCTGTTCAAGTCTTTCACCTTTTCTAAAAATTCAGAATGTTTCTCTCCTTGTTGTTGAATTTTGAGTCTTTATGTATTTTGAAAGCAAACTCTCTGTCAGGTATATGATCTGTAAATACCTTCTCCCAGTCTGTGGCAAGATTTGGACCCATCTTACAGAATAGCAACCCAAGGCACAGAGAGGTTAAGCAACCTCCCAAAGATTACACAGTTCATGAGTCTATACTCTTAGCCCCTCTCTTATGTTGCCTCTGTAGAAACTCTATGTTTTAGGTGGAGACAAAGCTGGATAATCAGCATGACCAGGTCCACTCCCTGGTGGCCCTTTCCACCTGAGGCAGCTTCAGAGTGACCCTGCAGTAGCCAATGGGAGTCTTTTCAGTGGGATCTGCTAGAGGCCCTGATGCCTTTATAAGTAGCATGCTACTACAGAACATTTCTCTATCAATGGAGGGCATGCCTTGGCAGCCTTTTGGATTCCATAAGAATGATCATTCACTAATCAAAATATTTTAACCACATACAGAAACCACAAATTCAGCAAATAGAAGGGAAACTCTATTTTCTAACGCTAGCCATTTCCTGGGTTTATTTTAGTCTCCTCTACCTGATTTTATACAGCCTGGCTTGGTAGACCTAATTAGATACTTCCTCAAGTGTTCAGGAAGTCAGTGCCTGTCACAACTCCTGCAGGGGATGTGGAAGAAGATGGACTTTTTTTGTAGCTTGAGGTTCTGCAGGTGAGACCCCTGGAATCCCATTTCCTGCTAAAGCCCCATCCCTTGTTGAAAATATGGAGCCTGCCTCTGATCATTTGGGATATCTGGCGTTAGGTACAATCTAGAATTACAGAGCCCTCTACATACTAAAAATAAAAATAAAATAAAAATTTGGATTTTACCTCCATAAGCAATAGTGATTTACTGGAGTAATTTAAGGTAGGGTAAGACAGTGACATACTTGAAAGTCAAACAGATTATTCTGATGGCAACATATGAAGTGAAAGTTGCTCAGTTGTCTTACTCTTTGCGACCCCATGGAATACAGTCCATGGAATTCTCCAGGCCAGAATACTGAAGAGGGTGGCTGCTCCCTTCTCCAATGGCAACATGGTGAATGAATTAAAAAGTTGGAAACCAAAAGTTAGTGAGACCAAGTAAGAATATGTGTGCTATTACTGTACCAGGTACTTATTTAATTTAATCTTCACAGCAGAATTACAAAGTAGTTATTTTTTATTTTTATTTTATAGATGAGAAACTGAGAGGTTTGTAATTTACCTGAGGTCACCCAGCTGGTAATGGATAAAGCTGTGATTACGATAGTGCCATCAGAATTATGGGGTGGGTTTAAGGTTATACAAAGGTATAGGTTTAAGGGATGTTTAGAAGGGTAAACAGCCTTGATAATAACAGCATATAGGGGAGACTGAAAGAGATAAAGGATTTCAAGATGATTCTTGGGGTGTTTGGCCCACTGGGCTTCCCTGGTAGCTCAGATGGTAAAGAATCTGCCTGCAGTGCAGGAGACCCAGGTTCGATCCCTGGGTTGGGAAGATCTAGAGAAGGGAACGGCTACCCACTCCAGTGTTCTTGCCTGGAGAATTCCAAAGACAGAGGAGCCTGGTGGGCTACAATTCATTGGGTCACAAAGATTCAGACATAACTGAACTACTCACACAACTCTCAGCAAACTATTCTCAGAACCTGGTTGTATGATGATGTCATGGACTCAGATAAGAAATAAGAAATTCAGTAGGAAAGCCCTTTCCAACCCTAATGTTTTCCCTCTCTTTGTAACAAATGTCTTCCCCCTGATCTCTGAATATTACCCTCTTCAAACATACAAGGAATTTTCTGTCCACAGTTTTTAATCTATTTCTTCCTGTCATCTTGTTCCTGCACCTCCATCTTCAGTCAGACTCAAGGTCTGCGTTCTCTTTTAAACTACAGCCCTGTTTCTTTCCTTTGCCACCAAATACTCTGAGTTTGTGGTTTAGGCTTTCTACTTTCATTTTTTCTACTGCCAACTCTTTCCTCAACCCTTGCAATCTGGCTTTTTTGATGAGACTACTCTCTTAAAAAGGTAGCCTGTGACCACCTCTTAACCAAATCCCATGGTCTCTGTTCAGTTCTTATCCTCTTTGACCTCTGCTTGATGGTTACATCCATCATTTGATGTCAGTGGTTGACCTTACCTTGGATTCTTCATACATTGTAGAATTCTGATCATCATAAATCCAATATAGATTCTTTCACCATTTTAAAAGGAATTTCAAAAATATACTTCAATGCCAAATAGAAACTTCAACCTTCTGGGATCACTTTTCCATAGTTTTTCCAAACAAACCAACATATAAGTCATCACTGTGGGGACATTGTCAAATATATTTCATTTTTTCCCCAAGTGATCAAACTTCCTTTCCTCCTTGTGTATTTATTTGATGTCTTTGGTAGCAGCATATAGTTTATTGTGATAGTCTTGGCTTTAAGACATCAAAATGATTAACCAAGTTTATCAGTTAGGGGTAGACTAGAATAAGCCTCAAAATTTCGGAGATTTAATACATGACATTTTATTTCTTATTTATTCAGAGTTTACTATGGGCTCAGTAGTTCTCCAGAGAAGAAACTTTCCAAATGGGAACTTGGGGACAGAGGCTGAGTCCATCTTGCTTCTTCTATATCAGACATGGTCTATATCACTGCTTCTGCAGAGGAAAGAGAAGAGCTGGAAGGTTATGAACCTTAAATGCTCTAGCTTGACTGTTATACTCTCACCTGGAAAATCCCATGGACAGAGGAGCCTGGTAGGCTGCAGTCCATGGGGTCGCGAAGAGTCGGACACGACTGAGTGACTTCACTTCACTTTTCACTTTCATGCATTGGAGAAGGAAATGGCAACCCACTCCATTGTTCTTGCCTCGAAAATCCCAGGGACAGGGGAGCCTCGTGGGCTGCCATCTATGGGGTCGCATGGAGTCAGACACAACTGAAGTGACTTAGCAGCAGCAGCAGCTGTTATACATATCACTTCTACTCATACCCCATAGGCCAGGATTATTCAGGGCTCACATAACTGCAGGAGCCCATATAACTGCATGGAGTCTGGAAAGCTCAGTGTTGGGGTGCCTGGAAAGGAAAGAAGAACCAGATGTGAATGACACTACTTATTCCTAATGCACTAAAAAGGTCCAAAGAATATTTCCCTGTAATGTTCCCTAAAACTTTATCCTCTAGCCATGGGATAAGTATTCTCTTAGCTTTATATTGGTCCTGGATGGTTGTGCAGCAACTCTACTCAGAGCCAGAAAAAGACATTCCTTCATATTGTGGAGGCACATCAAATGAAACTAGTGACTCTATATTTCAGCACCAGAACTTGAGGACAGCTCCCTCACGTTGTAAATAATTCTGCCTGGACATCAGACTTCTTAGCTGTACTGATTTCCTGAATTTTTAAATAGATAGAGACATACGTATATGGTCAAATACTTCAATTACAATCCTCATTACTCCCATTCATCTATGCCACAAATTTGAGCAACTTATGAGCAGGAAGAGACAGACCATCAAAATGCCATCCTCTCTAAGTGTTTGGTTGACAAGTCCATCTGCATTTTAAGTGACATTGTTCACTTGTGAGGCTGTGCTACCTTTCACCTTAATGAAACTGCCAAGTAATTTTGGAACCGTGGGGAAAAGTCTGGTCCTAGCCCCCAGGGGATATATTGAATAACTTGTTTCTTGCTGACCTCAATCGGTCTGTAATTTCCAGACGTTTCTGCTATCATCTGTGAATCTGTCCCTCTCTCCAGGCTCTTATTTGGAAACCATCCCTGTGGCACATATAACTTAAGGAGTCACAGGCACAGCAATTACTGATGACAGATATTCACATGTGGCAGTTCCCTCCATATGTGGTATGGAAATTAATGAACATTTATTTCATGGCAAAGTAATAACAAAACTGTAGGTAGAAGTATGTCCTCATTTCTGTATATATACATATCTCTTTACATGTAGTATTTTCTCTCTCCAAATAAACATTTAGGAAGATGAGTTCCACTTTTAGAAAGCCTAAGGGTGAACAGAATGGATTTCTGAGCATGCTGGTGTTCTAGATTATTCCTGTCAACCCCTCAAGCACGTTTCTTTGTGATTCCCATTAGAGGTGGGGGCTCAGTCCTGACTTTGCATCACATACTAAGGGCAGCTCCTGCTCGCCTCTGTAGGCCTCCCTATTTGCCTCATTCTTTCCTCTTCTCTCTAGTGATGAAACTATCAGACGTCCCAGCAGTGTGTCCCCTGTTCATCCAAACCTGGCAGCATCTCAGGGAAAAGAAAAGGGCAACAAGATGAAACCACTCTCAGAAAAATAAATAAAGCCACTAAAGGGACATGTTTTTAGAAGGGCAAAAGTTTCTCCCCTCCATCCCCCAAAAAAGGCTTTTTGCGGGGCGGGGGTGGGGGGGGCAGAAAAAAAAGTGTCAGAACACGATCACCAGGTAGCTTTTTTTGTTTCTACACTAGAGCTGCATCTGCACCTTCTTACTGGCTTTTTCAGGTACACCTAACCCCTCATCAGAGCCCTTCCCAGCTCCGAGGCAAAGTCAATGTGATGTTCCATTCTGCTCTGGGCATTAGCAACAGAATTCTTCAACTCCTGCCCATCTGTAATGTTTGCTCCCCACTTGACACATCTGGACACATTCCAAAAATTAAGAACATAAGCTAACAGAATAAGAACACCTTGTATTTATATAGCACTTTCCCTGGAGGTACTACAAAAGTGAAAGTGAAAGTCGCTCAGTCGTGTCCAACTCTTTGAGACCCCATGGGCTATACAGTCCATGGAATTCTCCAGACCAGAATACTGGAGTGGGTAGCCATTCCCTTCTCCAGGGGATCTTCCCAACCCAGGGATCGAACCCAGGTCTCCCGCACTGCAGGTGGATTCTTTACCAGCTGAGGGACTTTGCCAGTTGCATCTCACTGAGACCCCCACCAGCTCTCAACAAAGGCTTTCTCCCTCTGCTATAAGCAGGGACAGCCGAGACATCACTGGGAGTGACTCAGGAAAGGTGACACGACACTTCTCTGCCACACATGCACCAGTCAGGCCGGCGGTTGACACACACACGGGCCTCAGTTGACTGAGGAAGCAGCAGGTCACATCCAAGGGAAGAAGGCTGAGACCTGCACTCCACTGAGTCTGGTGGCTCACCTCCTCCTGCAGGAACCCACTGCTTGAGATGCCCAAAAAGAGAGGACTGCTCCACAGGCACCCGCACTGTGTGCAAATGAGGCAAAAGCACGGGGTGCTTAGCTGCTTCTCTTAGCAGCCTGTGGATTAGTCGCCTCAACCCTCAAGTAAATGAGTCCTGTGTGCCTCCCACTAGCCACACTTGCTTTGCTTCAAATAATTTTTCATAAATGTTTCCTAATCAAGTCAGTGGTCCACAGATATTTTAAAAGTCACCATGGGGACTTCCCTGGCAGACTTGAGGTTCTGAAGACACTGTGCTTCACTGCAGGGGGTAAGAGTTCAATTTCTGGGTGGGAAACTAAGATTCCCAAATGCAGCACAGCCAAAACAAAAAAAGTCATCTTGCACCTGATGAGGATAAAACAAAGAATTACAGAGAGTGAGCTGGGAGTGTACTGTCTTTGGGATTGAGAGCAAAGGGGAAAATGGCCAGGTGGTGCTAGTGGTAAAGAACCCGCCTGCCAATGCAGAAGACATAAAAGACCTGGGTTCGATCCCTGGGTTGAGAAGATACCCTGGAAGAGGACACGGCAACCCACTCCAATATTCTTGCCTGGAGAATCCCACGGACAGATGAGCCTGGTAGGCCACAGTCCATAGGGTTGCAAAGAGTCGGACACGACTGAAGCAACTTAGCCTGCACACACAATCCCACAGTGCTGTAGAGTTCCCCTGCTGACATTTTACAGTGTGCTCATGGCAAGCACAGAGGAGCACTACCTGCAAGGAGAGACCATCCCATGTATTTCCCTGTGTTTTATATATATAACCAAGAAGGCAGGGCAATCTTGACAGGTTAGGAAGTTCCATGCCACCCACCTAGTATCTCAAGACCCTACAAACCATGGAGTGGCACGAGAGGCTGGCAAGTTCATAAATTATCCTCCCAGTCAATTGCATTTTTAATCAGGGTGTGTACCATGATCACTAATGGCACTTGCTTACGGGATGAAGCCCCAGTATTTATCTTGTTTTAATTATATTAGAAAGCTGTGATATTCAATTAACCAACTAATCATGCAAGCTAATCAATACTGGTCCTGGCAGGATTCTCCATTTGCCCAGCTCCCTATGCTGGCTGGCAGTCCACACTGTAGAGTCAGATGGCATTAACTCTTGATGGCCAGAGTCATGCTGCTAAGAAGTAGGCAGAAGATAAAAACTCATTTCTCAGACATGGGCAGAAATCCAGAGGGCTCTTTCCTTTGTCCAATTCAGTGAAGATTTGCAACAGGTGTTATTGAATAGGGGTGTTATTTGTTCTATAATGTATATTTGTTTTCTGAGTATGTATGCTAAGTCACATCAGTCATGTCTGACTCTTTGCAAACCTATGGGCTATAACGTGCCAGGCTCCTCTGTCCATGGGATTCTCTAAGCAGAAATACTGGAGTGGGTTGCCATGTCTTCCTCCAGGGGATCTTCCCAACTCAGGGATCAAACCCATATCTCCTTCGCTCCTGTATTGCAGGTGGATTCTTTACTGCTGAGCCACCGGGGAAGCCCTTCCAAGCACATAGAAGGAGCTATTTTTCTTAGCTTGTGGCTTATAGATCTAAGATCCCTATATCCTGTAACAAGCCAGTGGCAGAGCTCTAAATATGAAGTAGACCCACTCACAGAATAGCACGAAGTGTCTTGCCATGTTCCTTAGGGCTGCCAGGTGACTCCTAACTATACCAAGTCATCCTAATAGCAAGTAGACCAACCTGCAAAGCCTCCACCAGGGGCATTTTGAGGTAAGTGTCTGGGGTTGTGAGCAGCTGGGACACAACAGAGCTGTTCTCAGGGCAAAACCTCAATGAGCCAGACATACCTCTTGCCCCATGCACACCTGTCCAGGGATACCTGCCTTTGAGACTGTGTGGTCCAAAGCTGGCTGGGAAGTAGTTGGTGACCAGAAAGGAAACTGATCCCCTTGGGCTATGCTCATTATGTGTTCACCTTCTTCAAGTTCCTCCTAAAGGCACACAGGGAACTCAAGTAGCAACCCACTTTCCAAGGTAAACCATTGACTTTTGAGCAGCGTTGCCCAGTCACCTGATTGTTTTTTCTGACTTGTAGGGCAAGAGTCAGTATACAGCTTACCCCTGAATGCTCCCTAAGTTAAGTGGGGGTTATGCTGTTCACTGGACCCTATGCCCTGTGATGGTTTCAGGAACATGCACTCTTTACAGAGCTGAGGACCTCAACAGGTATCTCTGTAAATGTCTGCTTCAAAATGAGGATGGCACTGGGAGAGAAAAACAATATCCAGGGAAGATGAGACACTGGGTTCTAGCATCCCCATCCCTTCAGCTCTCAATTGGCTAACAGGCAGCAGGCTTCCCAAGTGGCGTTAGTGGTAAAGAACCTGCCCACCAATGCAGGAGACGTAAGGGACACAGGTTCAATGCCTGGGTCGGGAAGGTCCCCTGGTGAGGGGCATAGCAACCCCCTCCAGTATTCTTCCCTGGAAAATTCCATGGGCAGAGGAGTCTGGCAGGCTACAGTCCATGGAGCCCGACATGACTGAGTGACTTAGCATGCAGCATAGCCCAAATACAAGTCTAATCCCTTTACCAACCAGGTGCCCTAAAAGGGGAATTCACTTCAATGACCACAGACTGCATCCAAGTAATGTCTTCAAATGCATTGAAGTTCCCAAGGCACCCTTGGAAGGCAAGTAGGACTCACTTGTTGCAGCCAGAAAGCTGATGCTGATGCAGGACAGCACATTGTCCTTTGGAGGACCAACCCAAACGCTCAAATTCTTGAGCCTCTGTGGGCAGCTGACTCCCTGCTGCTCCAGCTGGGCTAAGAATCGAAACCTGATTCATTCTATGCAGCTGCCTGAACCCAAGTACGGGTTTTCAAAAGTTTCACACAGAGACACATTAGAAAGAAAAGAATCTCAAGACTGCTATTCATTTCCAAACATTTGATGCGTTGCAATTCATTAAGAGTTTTGTAGGCTTACTAATTTAATAAGAGCAAGTGGTGACCTAATGTCAGACAACAATCAGTAATTTAAAGGGGACAAAAAAAATAAGTAAAACAGTCATTACCTAACACAATGTTTAATCAAAAGGCACCAGAAACTTTCAACTCCACAGTAATGTTTTTAAAGGTTGGAGATATCAAATGCACACAGTTTTGGACTCTATCTGGCAGGCTGGAAAAATGGACAGAGTTGTGATAATTGGCTGTGATGGAATTTGAAAGTCTACCCTCCCCACCATTTGCACCCATGTGTGCACACACACAGACACACACACACAAACCCCCCCCACACACGTGCATGTACGAACACCCTCTTTCCCTTGAGTTGGGTTAAGTTTGGGTTCCAACCCAGTGAATTTTGGGAAGCAGGGCTTCACCTTAGCGTTTGAGGTCTGCTGAGCCCTATGTTGATATTGAGTCAAGTTGTTCTTGATTTTGAACCATTCAGGGTTTCCCTGGTAGCTCAGTTGGTAAAGAATCTGCCTGCAATGCAAGAGACCCCTGTTCAGTTCCTGGTATCGGGAAGATCCGCTGGAGAAGGAATAGGCTACCCGATCCAGTATTCTTGGGCTTCCCTTGTGGCTCAGTTGGTGAAGAATCCTCCTGCAATGCAGGAGACCTGAGTTCGATTCCTGGGTTGGAAAGATCCCCTGGGAAAGGGAAAGGCTACCCACTCCAGTGTTCTGCCCTAGAAAATTCCATGGACTTTCCATGGGGTTGCAAAAAGTCAAACACGACTGAGTGACTTTCACTTTCACTTTGAACCATTCATCTTTCCTCTTTCTAATGAATTTTTTTCTTATTCTCTCTTCATCCCTTTCCATGCTGTAGGACCTCTGTGTGTCTCCATGTCTATTAAGGGAGTAAGCATGTGTTGTTCTATGGGTTCCCCAAGCTCGCTGGGTGCCCTGTCCAGGCTGGGGTCCTTTTGATGGTTGCTCAGGACATTCATGCCCATGTGAGTGGCCTGGCAGGGTCTCGGCGCACAGCACTTGCAGCTGTGTCCTGTTCTTCAAGGACTGTCCCATTCACAGGTCTGTCTTCCAGAGCCTGTGTGTACTTGCTGCAGGTATACAGGATGTTTATACCGAGAATCAGAGACCCATGCTTACCCAGAGAGCACCATGTGGATTTCAACTGCCTGCCCTCTCCTGGCTCTCTTCTTTGCCTCAAACAGAGAATGACCCCAATCCTGGCTTCTTGCTCTTTGCCTGCTGCCCAGTCCTTTCTACATATTACCCTGTATGTGGCCACCCAATTCTTAACTGTTCAATTCATGCCAACAGTTGACCATCCAAGAATGAATCATAGTTCCCAAAGTTTTTCTTTGACTTCAAAGATGCTTTCTTGTCCAACGTGACCAGTTGTAGCACAGTACTTAATCTGGGGTAGAGACCCGACAAATGCTCAATAACTGATAAGCAAAATATCACTCTAAGTATATGAAATCACTCCATCTGTTTTGATCCAGATGCTCTCTTTATATATATGCCTGAGTTGGGCTTCCCAGGTGGCGCTGGTGGTAAAGAACCTGCCTGCCAATGCAGGAGATATAAGAGATGTGGGTTCGATCCCTGGGCCAGGAAGATCTCTTGGAGGAGGCTGTGGCAACCCACTCCAGTATTCTTGTCTGGAGAATCCTATGGACAGAGGAGCCTGGTGGGCTACAGTCTATGGGGTCACAAAGAGTTGGACATGATTGAAGCGATGTAGCAGAAGCAGCAGCATGCCTGAATTAGGCGGGACTCAGCTTTCCCCTAAACACGATTCAGAATCAACACCTAAGGCTTCCCAAAGTCATGAATCTAGGAAATGGTGTAGCTGAGACCCAAACCCATGTTTCTCCAGGGCTCTTTCAACACTTTATCAGACTATCCCCCATTGCTCTCACTCATTGCTTGTTATATATTTGCTGTTATTTTAAGCATGGTTAAAAAGTTTCTGTTGTATTTACTTCTGGGCTCTAGCTGCTCTAGTGGCATCAAAAGGAAAAGACAGCCCAGGCATTCCTTATAGCCCTTGTTGTTAAGTCATTAAGTCGTGCCTGACCGTTTGTGATTCCATGGACTGCAACACACCAGGTTCCTCTGTCCTCCACTATCTCCCAGAGTTTGCTCAAATTCATGTCCATTGAATTGGTGATGGTTTCTAACTATTTCATCCTCTGCCGCTCCCTTCTCCTTTTGCCTTCAATCTTTCCCAGCATCGGGGTCTTTTCTAGTGAGCTGGCTCTTTGCATCAAAGTATTGGAGCTTCAGCTTTAGCATCAGTCCTTCCAATTAATATTTACAGTTGATTTCCTTTAGAATTGACTGGTTCAATCTCCTTGCAGTCCAAGAGACTCTCAAGAGTCTTCTCTTGCACTGCAATTCAAAAGCGGTCAGTTTTTCGGTGTTCAGCCTTCTTTATGGTCCAGCTTTCACATCTGTACACGACTACTGGAAAAACCATAGCTTTGACTATATGGGAAAGCTACACAGCTTTGACTGTATCAGCAAAGTAATGTCTCTGCTTTCTAATACGCTGTCTAGGTTTGTCATAGCTCTCCTTTCAAGGAGCAAGCATCTTTTAATTTCATGGCTGCAGCCCACTGGTGCCCATAAAACAAGTGGCAGTGGCTCAGGGACATCAGGATTCCAGTGGAGCCAGAGCATTGAGAGGTGTTAGAAATCCAGCCCTCTTACAGACAGTAGAGCAGCAGAAGGGCTCCAAAAGCAAGTGTTGTCTGCTTTACAGATAACCAGCCCTAAGCGACAGCATATGTTGCCCTTTTGCAGAAGGAATGAGTGAGGTCCAAGTCAGGGAAATTCAAGGACAAGGTCAGGTTTGGCCCAAGCTGTTCATGGCTGTTACCCAAGCCCCACACTAGACAGTCACCCCACAATGATCTCTGGGCGCTGTGGCTGCATCTGCCCGATGATGGAAGCAATTCGAATGCCCAGCTGAAAGATATAGGGAGCGAACTCCAGGGAAGAAGGTTCTGATGGGATATAGATTCCTTAATAACAATTACCACAAGCACCAGGGTTTTCAATTTAATTAAGCCATTTCCTCAGCTTGGGGATCTATGTCTGAACTTAGTTGCTTTTTCTTCTTCTTTCTTTTCAGCTCTCTCTTTTATAATGTTCTCGTCTCCTCAGTCTTGCATCTTAGTGTAGCAGGATGTCTGAAATGATGATGAGTAGATGAAAAAAGAAAAATGATTTCTCTTCTGGTGCCTTAATGGAAGGTAGTGAAAGAATTGAATCAAGAAGTTAATAGTTACTATCATTTATGCTCCCTAGAAAGCTTGGTACAGGCGAACTCTAAATTATTTTTTGCTAATGGGGCAGTGGGAGCAAATGAAATGATATCACAGATGTGTTTAGTACTTGCCATCTCCCTAGTGCCTTTCCGCACAATACCTCATTGAACCTGCCCGGCAATGCTTTGAAGTTGTCATCATTATCTTACGTAACAGATGAGAAAGCTTAAATGACTTCTCGAAAGTCACACAGCTGATATGTGCCTCAGTTAGTCTCCAATCCAATTTTAAATGTTAAATTCAATGTCTCTGCAATGACTCTATAAACAATTCTAAATTCTCATTTGGGGTGTCCCTTTTAATTTTCCCTCCCACAAAATCAATGCAGGCAAATGGCCAATTTGATAGGTCTTGAGTGTTATCCCCTTTCCATCTTCAGGAAGAGATGCTGATGAGCAGAGAAATATTCCAAACCACACCTACTGTGTGAAATACTCTCACAACAACCAAGGCAAGGACCAGAATCCCTATTTTACAAGGAAGGAACTTAGACTCAAAGATACTAAGCAACTTGCTTGAGGGCACAGATCTGGCCCCAGCCTGCTCACTGTGATGCCAGTGACTGCCAGCCTGGGCAGTGGAAAATGCTGGAGGTGCCCACTTCCTGGTAAACCTGTGCCAGGATGGCAGTGAATTTAAGTGACCAGGACAAATTTGCCCTGGTCAGTCCTGCGGTCCCATCATAAAAACCACTCATGTCTCTGCCCCACTGATGGTGGGTCAACCACATGAGTGCTCTTCCTCGCAGGACACCAGTTTTGCATCTCTTCCATCTAGGTGATTAGCAAAGAGGACACAAAAGCCCAGATATCCCGGGGGAGAAGTTTGGCCTTCCCCTCCTGTCTGGACATGCCATTTTCACCAATGCCCTTGTTCAGGCTATGTGAACAGAAGTCTCGAGGACTCAGGTTTGACTGAGGGCTGACAATGAGCCGCTCTCCAAGAAGGAAGTGAGACTCTGTCCCCACTGCTGGAAGGATGTGGTTCCAAAAGTCAGCTCTTGTTGCTTGTTGACTGCCCTCCCTGCCTCCGTCTAAGCCTAGGGTTGCAGTATCACACAGAGGGGGTGGACTTGAGCCCTTGATCTTAGCCAGGGGTCACAGATGACAAGCAATCTTGAGGGTTCAGTAGCCCCTGGATGTTTTGACCCCCACCCCCTTTATGCCCAGTAACTTTTACCTTCTTCTTCAGATGTGTCATAGAGCTCATATAGGATAGGGGCTCCCCCTTGCCCCCAGATGGCCATCTGAAGCAGATGGTCCTTCTCTCCTTAAAACACATAAATGATAACCCTCACAGCAATAATAATCGATCAGTTAATTAATTTAAAAGACTCATAGCCCCAGGAAACTGAAATACAGACAACGCTGTGCTGTCTGTCACCGTTTATCTATGCCACTGCCTCATTCAGACCCCTGGAAATGGAGCCACCTCAAAGCCCCACCGCCCCGCCATCATGCATTCCCCCCCTCCCACCACTAGGAAGGGGGAGAAAGCCCATCGGGGTCTCCTGTCAAGGGGTCGGCTGGAAATCAAGTTACAACCGACACCATGTGTTTTAGAGCATCTCGGCTCCCATCCACCGGCCCAGGGCATCATTAATAATCCACAGCCTAATGACGGAGATGAATATGGGAGCAGGAGCGGGGGGCAGCCCGGTGCAGCGAGGCGGAGGGAGAGAGTGACTGATTAGCCCTGCTCCAGGTGTAACCTTCTCCCACAACCAAGCCGGGGCCATGGTGATTTATTGGTACAGTAAACAGATTTTTATAATTAAAATTGATTTTTGGTTTTAGCCTGGTTTGAAAGGACTTGGTCAAGTTCAAGAGGGGAAAGAGGGGCAATCTAGGGAAAGGAAGGGAAATGTACTCTCAGTTGCCCGAATGTCTTAGGTTGTTAGAATAGGAAAGAACCTCGCCTTTTATAGTCGAGGAAACTGCAGCCTGGGAGGTTGAAATATTTGGCCAGTCTCAGATGTGAGAGTGAACTGAGATTCGACCTG
Source organism: Bison bison bison (assembly GCF_000754665.1). Lineage (NCBI taxonomy): Eukaryota > Metazoa > Chordata > Mammalia > Artiodactyla > Bovidae > Bison > Bison bison. The sequence goes on from NW_011495080.1 coordinate 5,363,098, forward strand.
GGTCTCCCTGATCCCTGAGACACACTCATTTCCCTGGGGCTGTCTGCGCACGCGCTCACAAAGCCATGGTATCCTGGGGTGCAGGTGTTCATGGCACAAGGATGCATAACCAAGAGCATTTGTCATAGACTCCTGGACACCTGGCCATGTCTCGTGCTCGGGCTGGGACCACTGTGACCTAGAGGATATATTCAGAGGTAGTGACTGGGACTGTTTTCTCTAGGGGTCAGCTGGCAAGCTTTCTGTTGCCAGCCAGCAGCTGCCTGGGTCCTCTGGGCCTGTGCCCTTTCGATCCACATCTCACAGTTTAGCCCCCTGAGGCTGTTTATGGAAAGAGCTGAGGGCTCTGCAGTAGAGCAGAGACACACTGGGCTGCCACGTGTCCAGCCCATGTAACTCACCAGCAGGGAATGTGCAGCACTGGGAGTGGCGGAAGCTGATGTCTAGGTGCAGTGTGCGTACTTAGGAACACACAAACCGGCACGTCTGGGAGACTTGGCTAACCTCCTGTGTGCACTGCTCTCGACCACCGCGTCCGGCGAAGCCCGCGAGGCAGAAGGTGAGTCCACGTCCACTGTCAGGCTCCGCTTAGCAAGTGTCTTCTGTTCTGGCCCATCACAGGGCATCGCAGCCACATCACCCCTTCCCTGGCTCTTTGTACCAGGTCCCTCAGCCGGTGGCGCTTCCGGATGGCTCTGGTCATAGCATTTCTCCTTCTGCCCCCCTCCCCATATCCCCCTGGGCATGTCATATTCAGCTGTTAAGAGCAGGGGAGAATAGGAACACGTTCTTTTTAAAATGACGGAGGGACAATACGTTGCCTCTTTTCCAGCATAGTATGTTTTTTTAAAAAATAGACTTTAATTTTTAGAGCCATTGTAGGTTCACAATAAAATTAAGGAGAAAGTACACAGAGTCCCCATTCACCCCCTGCTCTCCTCTCCCTGCCTAAAGCCTCCTGATGATCAACATCCCCCAGCAGAGTGGTGCATTTGTTACAATCAATGAAGCTACATTAACACATCATTATCACTCAAAGTCCAGAGTTTACATTAGGGTTCACTCTTGTACATTCTGTGGGTCTTGACAAATGTAGAATGACATGTGACCACCATGATAGTACCCTACAGAATACTTACACTGCCCTAAAAATGCCCAGGGCCCCACCTATTCATCCTGCCCTCCCCACTGGCTCTCGGCTACTATTGATCTTTTTAGTATCTCTGTCATTTTGCCTTTTCCAGAAGCTATACAGTTGGAATCACACGATATGTAGATTTTCAGGTTGGCTTCTTTTACTTGGCAAATTACGCTTAAGCTTCTTTCGTGTCTTTTCATGGCTTGATAACTCGCTTCTTTTTTAGCACTGGATAATATTCTGTTGTCTGGATATACCACAGCTTATTTATCCATTCACTTTCTAAAGGACATCTTGGTTGCCTCCAAGTGTTGGCAATTATGAATAAAGCTGCTACAGACATCCATGCACAGGTCTGAGTTTTCATCTCCCTCTGGACCACCATCCACTATAGGGAGAAGACCCAGGTGCAAAGACTTCAAGGAGTCCAGATTGGCAGAAGGACCTTGGAGAACTCAGCTCACTCCACAGGTGTCTAGCCCACGCCCTGCACTCAGACGGCTCTTGATATGTCTGCTAGTGACAGAGGAGAGGCCTCTTTAAAAGGCTGAGGAACCAAGAAACATAAGGAATGCTCCCAGTCCTTTGTTTTTGTAATTATGAGTAGATTATCATGGTACACGAGCAACAAATTAGGGCCCCAGTAGAGATAAGCATGGTTTAATGCTGCGTCAAACTCTTTCATAAGTCACGTCTGATTACATTTAATGATGTGAACAACTCTTATCATTTGCCGTTTGAATGGGGTATAACTGGCAAACATATTGAGTAACTAGCTGTGCAGGGTGCTTTCATCCAACAGAAGACAGGATTAGGTGGCCTGAAGG
>NW_011495080.1:5365162-5418159 GCF_000754665.1 Bison bison bison
AAGGTCTCACCCAGTGCTGGGATTCCTGGCTCCTTGTATTAGGTTTCAGCCGCCGAGCCTTGCATTTATAGTTACCTTTCTCTCCTCCCTGTGGGTTTTCTTGGAGCTGTGCTCTGGGTGGGGGTGGGTAGTTGTTCCAAGCATCCCAGCAAGTCAAAGCCTTAGCTCATGCAGTCATGTATGTGAGAGTCCTTGGAGGACTGGTCACAGGAGACAGGGAGGAGCAGATGGGAGAAAAAGTGGGCTCCAAAGGTGGAGGCTGTGGTCAGGCAGGGTCCCCCCATTCCTGGGGTCTTTGGGAACACAGGGCTCTCACTCCTGCCCCTACTCTGCCCCTGGGACCAAGCCTCCAGCAGCCGCCTCCAGGGAGACCTCACTTATATGGCAGGATGAGTGAGTGATGCTGCCTAGCAGTTTCTGAGACACTGAAAGGGAGAAAGAGAGATAATCACATGGGGTGGGGGTGGGGGTGATGTCAAGGTGGGAGGAGCCAACCGGGGCGGGGGTAGCTCATTGTTTCCCCCTGTGGCATTACTAGTGCCAATCTTCGTTCTGCCCCAGCCTTCCTTTTTCGAACATGGTGCTCTCCTTTGCAACACTTTCATATTCTCTTTACTCCTTGAAGGAGCCATGGACAGAGAGTCACCAAGGTGGGAGACCCTCCAGGCTTTGCTGAGCCTAAGTGAACAGGACATGGGGGCCAGGGCTCTTGCAGAGATTGCAGGGGACCCCTGTGAGGGAGCTTTCTCATCAACTTTTCTGCCTCCAATGCCCTCCTCTTCAACTGCAAAAAGGTGGATTGTTAAAGCATGTGCTGGCAAGGATGCCTGTGGGTATCTGGTTTTTGCTGCACCTGCCCTGTGTTGAAGAATCTGAGTTGACAGGACCAGCTGAGCAGCACAGAAGACCAGGATGGATCCTCTCAGACTGCACAATCTATAGAGAACCTGCAGGGTCAGGCTTATTCCTCAGCACAGCTGGGAAAGATCGCTCAGAGCTCAGCCTAGGAAAACCAGCCCAGTGATCCTTCAGATCTCTAGGACCACAACTAAGCAACTGAGAGCAACTCCAGGTGGGAATAGGCTGCTCACCTGGTCCTGCCATACTGCCAGCGGAGTGGAGTTCAGCTTATCTGGATGTGTTGGCCAGTCTGTGGGTTCAGGCTGCTCCATGCCTCCCAGACCACACCCCTGGGCCCCCAGACAGGACATGGATTTATGACTGAGCCCTTGGGGAGCAGCTGCCCCAGGACATGAGCCAGTTCTGAAGTCTGCAGTCCCCAGAGCCAGTGAAACAATTCCATAATTGGTAAAGTCTCCCGACGTCAGGCACATCATACCCTCTTACTTCTGCCAGGGTGACACCATGGCACACTGAACGATGGTCTCGCGTCCCGCCCAGCCTGAGATGAGAGAAGCCTTATTTGGAGATGTGAGTCTTGTCTGTTGACACAGATCTTGCCATGGAAACAAGGCGGCCAGAGAGCAATTCTCAGAGATATTTAAATGAGACCTTCCAACCCGATTCTGCCTTCATCCATTTCCATGATGTTCGGAGCTGGCTTGGGCAGTTGATGCTGCTCCTCATGAGGGAGTTACGGCCACTTGGCACCTGCAAGAGAGGGAATTCCAGTGGAGAAGGGAGGTTGACCAGTCCTGGAGGTCATGGACTCTGAAAAGCCCAGCTCTGCCACTCCCTGGCTATGTGACCTTGAACAAGTCACTTAACCTCCTCCAACCTCAGCTGTAAAGTGGAGACTGTCATTGCTGACCTGGCTGTCTCACCAGGTTGCAATAGGGGCCACACACAATCATGCAATGGGATTGCTTTATAAATTGCAAAGCCAAGTGTGAGGGTCTAGTGTTATGTGATGCCCAGTCTGCCTGTCTCTGTGCCCTGGGAGCCTTTGATCTTGCACGTCTCTCAGACTCAGGGCAGAAATACATCATCCTTAGTTCCCAGCTCCCCTTCTTCCATGGGCAAAGCCAGGTGTCCTAAACCCAGCCCATCATCTGGGTCATTGCTGAGGGATAAGGGAAGGAATATAATGCTTTGAGAAAAACACAGATGCTTGGCTTCTGGAAATTCTGATTTTGCTGATCTGAGCTTGGTCCAAGCGTGATTGAGATATACATCTCAGTTTGAGCCACTTGGCCTAGACCCCATCTCCTCACTTGCCCCTCCTCCCAAGCATGTATCACATACCCTGCTTCTCTTGTTAAGGCAAAGCTTTCCGGAGGATGTCCACCCTCAGCAAATGGTGCCACAGGGAGCTTGCCAAGGAAGTCTTAGAACCAAAAGCAGCTCCCCACATCCTCCAGACTCCCATCCAGGTCAGGCTACATTCACAGCAGCATCCCAAGCAAGCTTAATGGAGGAGAAAAGCTTTTGTAAATTGGGGATTCCGCTCACGGCATGCTACCTGCCCTAAATGGTCACATTTTGTTTCCTGGCTGCTGCGTCAGTCCTGCGGTCTTGCGGGTTCGTTTGCAAACTCAGCAAACGCCCTGTGTCTAATCGTGTCTGGAGGCCTCATCCTCATGTGCCTGTCACAGCAGCATCTGCTGGACGCTGTGCCAACACCACCACGCTGGGCCTCTCTGCCCAACTCGGGCCTGCCAGACGTGCCCTGCCAACCAGCAGACCCACATGCCAGCACACAGCACGGCCGCTTGTGCTTGGCCAATAGCCAGCTTGGTGTCCTGTCCCAGCCCCACAGCCAAGTTTTGAGTCCACCTTTGTGCAGAGGTCAGGGGAGAAACTGAATGCACTGATGCTGCAGAGAACCCTGACCTCGTTTCCTATAAGAGTTAGAAGGTCTGCCTAGCTTCATCTCACTTTTCCTAGGTGCTGTGCGCAACACAGTCAATTCATTGGGATGTTTTTCCTCCTCTTCCTGCCATCTGCTCTTCAAAGGCAGAGGAACAGCTATCAGAAAAGCAGGAGAGAGAAAAAGAGGAGGCAGGGGCCTGGCTGGAAAGTTCTGAGCTGGCTGTAGAACTAAACCCCAGAACCACAGGGCTCCCTCAGTGAAGTTGGAGGCATCAGGAATAAGACAGATCCTGAAGTCCCAGCACAACATCTCTCAAGTTCAAACTCCTTCCCCACACTGCTTATAAAGTAACCGAGGGCAGAAATGTTCCACTATTATAAAGGCACATCTGGAAACCTTCAAAGCTGAACTTTACATTTAGGAGAACGTTGTCTGTTTCAGAAGGAGAAGCAAACCCTAAAGGCAAGCTGGCTGTGCTTGTCATCACTGTCCTGATAGCGGCCACTTATTTGGTATGGACGCTCCAGGACCTGTTTGGAGTGTTCTACATGTATTGTATTATTTAATCGGCATAACCTTTGTGAAGCTGGAAAATGTGAAGTGCCAAGCTATTAAGTGGCAGAGCTAGAGTCAGAGTGGCAAGTCCTGAGGTTGCAAAGCCCAGGTCCTAACGGCTGCACTGCTGGCTCCCCAGGTAACCCCCTGCCCCGATGGGCTCTCCACTCCTAGACTCCTCCCCCAGGTGCTCCACCCTTCGAGCTCATCTGTTGTTGGCAGTGGCATTTGGATGTTGAGGGCCATTGGTTCCTATAACAGAGCCCTGGGTGGATAAGAATAGAGTGGCTGAGGCTCCAGGCCATCCCCCAGCCACATGTCCTCTGAGAATGGGCACCCACAGGCCAGAATCAGACACCTCCTCCTCCCACCCCCATCCTGGGACAGCAATTATATTTGACCTCGCTGAGTCCCCATCTAAATATAGGCCTGACCAGCCGCTTCTCATTTCAGAAGCAGAGATCTACTCCAAGTCTTAGTCTGATGTACATCAGCGTCCCCAGCTGCATGCAATGTGAAATGAATGAGCTACCCACCCCGCCCCAACCCTACCCACCCCTGGACAATGAACCTCCTAATGGAAACCAGCTGACCCACAGCTATAGTCCAATGAGGTCAGCTCCTGGCAGATGTGAGTGAGAGACCCTGCCTTACCTCCCCGGCTCTGCTGCCTCGAATACGTGAAGCTTGTGAGGATGATGTTGCTAAGTACTTACTGCGTGCTGGAATCTAACTGTCATCTAACAGCAGAACACATTGTTTATTTCCATTATGCACGAGGAAACTGGGGCTCAGAGACATAAAGTAACTGTTCCCAGGTCACTCATTTGATAGGTGGCTGAGCCAGGATTTGAGCCTAAATCAGGGTCTGAAAGCCTGTGCTTTCCCATCCTATCAGGCTGGACTTGGTGCAGCCACCACTCCTGAGCGTTGAGGTCCCTTATTCACCCCACAATTGTTTATATTAATAATAGATAGAAATGGTAATAATAAACACTGGTGCTTTTGCAGTTGTCGATCACAAGCTGCAGTCATTTTCTTTCTGGTAATAAGGCAAAGTAGCTTCCCTGGTGGCTCAGTGGTAAAGAGTCCACCTGCCAATGCAGGTGGGTCACAAAAGAGTCAGACATGACTTAGCGACTAAACAACAACAATAATGCAACATATATTTCAGGTTGATGTCATCTAACTGATTCAAGATCATACGAACTAGAGAAGGGGCAGCTCTGAACCTGCCTGTTATTCAAAGTTGTCAGGATGGAATAAAATGGGGAAAGATATTGGAATGAAATTCCTGGAGGCTTTTCTAGCCTTTAACTCTGATGGAATCTTCCAGCTAGAAAGGACAATAAGGATCAACATGTCTGGAAACTGAGAGCTTGAGAAGCAAGGACCCCTGAGGAGCAAGGACCCTTGAGAAGCAAGGCCCCTTGACCCTAATCTCACAGCAAGTCAGAGTCTAGGGCCCAGGTCTCAGGACCCCTAACCCTGAGATGCTCCACCACATCGGGGCGCCTCTTCATGGAAGCTAAGCTGACCCAAATGGAAGTGTGTGATGGAGTCTGAACTCATAGGGACCACAGGCAGAGGTGCCCCTTGCTCAGTATACCCGTGGAGCAATGGAGCCTCTCTGTGTTGGGTGGGGATGAAGTAGTTTTCATGTGCGGGTCTTCTGGGTGAGCATATGAGCTTGCTCAGTGACCAGCTACCTTCTCAGAAATGCCCCCTGCACTCAATACGAGCTAGCGAATGTTCCGAGGAGAAGGCTCGTCTATGACTCAGGGTACGTAGATGTCTACATGCTGGTTATTGTGAGACAGCCAACAGGTACAGACCGATCAGTTGTGGATCCTTTTCATAGTTCCCAAATGTGAGAAATCAACGAGTATAAAGAAAAAATAGTGACTTTGACCCTAAAATATATTTGGAGCAAATTACTTGGTTTAAAAGACTAATGTTTAAAACATCTTTTGAAAATTATTTTAATCTGCTAAGCTGAAAATTTTTTAGTTATGCCCTGTCTGTGAAAAATGCAGACTTTCCAGAGCTGACCACTGTTAGAAGTTTTACTATCACTCCAGATGTAATTCTCTGCCCCAAAATATGTCTGTATTAGAAATACAGAGTTGTCTCTTAAGAGTAAATATTGAGCCTTAATATACTTTTCCTGTAACTTGTTTTTATAAATTGAAATATGGTTGATTTGGGGGCTTCCCAGGTGGCACTAGTGGTAAAGAACTCACCTGCCAATTCAGGAGACATAAAAGACAAGGGTTCAATCCCTGGGTCAGGAAGATCCCCTGGAGAAGGAAATGGCAGCCCACTCCAGTATTCTTGCCTGGAGAATCCCATGGACACAGGAGCCTGGCGGGCTACAGTCCTTGGGTCACAAGAGTTGGACACGACTGAAGCTATTTAGCATGCTCATGTAGTTGATTTGCAATATTGTGTTGGTTTCAGATGTACAACAAAGTGCTTCATATATATATCTATGTATATATATATGTATATATATATATTCCTGTATTGATTCTTTTCTATTCTTATTTATTACAAAATAATGAATAGTTTCCTGTAGTATACAGTAAATCCTTGTTGTTTATGTCACTTGCTTTTTTAACTCAAAGATTGATGGGTCGTGAATATCTTTCCATATGAATAATGCAAACATACTTTATATCAGAGTATGGATGTCCCCTAAGGATGAACATTTTAGGGTCTTTCCGAATAGTCGTTATCACATACAAAGCCGCAGTGATTGTCCACAGCCATGCAACTGTGTGTGTGTGTTTAGTTGCTCAGTCGTGTCCAACTCTTTGCGACCATGGACTGCAGCCCACCAGGCTCCCTCCATCCATCGGGATTCTCCAGGCAAGAATACTGGAGTGGATTACTATTTCCTTCTCCAGGGGATCCTCCCAACCCAGGAGAGAAGCCAGGGCTCCCACATTGCAGGTGGGCTCTTTACCGTCTGAGCCACCAGAGAAGCCTTGTACCTGTATGCAGGTGCTAGTATTTCTATAAGAAAGATTCTAAGAGGAAGACTTGCTGGGTCATTTTAGATTTTGGTAATAACTACAAAATGACTCCTCAAAAAGGTTTTACTAATCGAAACCCCCCACCGACAGTGTATAAAGCATAAAACCCCTTGAAAACGCTGGCATTTTAGCTGCTGTCCTTTCATATTTGAAGAACTCTGGAAAACGCCCTCAGGGCAGCATCTCTTAATGAAAAGGTCACATATGCCCGTGTGGGCAAAGATGATGCACATCCAAGGATAACTCAGACATCAGAGGACCCCCTCCACTACCCCCAGCAGCAAACTGACTCCTGACCTCACAAGGGGAGCTCATGTAGGTCTGGGAGAGTTCGTTGGCTACACAGAGGCGGGCAGTGAGAGTGGAGAAAGGGGATTTGGGTTTCTTTGGGGCATCTGTGGTCTCTGTCTCCTTCCTAAGCCAGTAGCACCTGGCTGTGTGAGAAGGGATGCTATGGTGATGGGACCTCAAAGGCTCCCTGATGAAGGGTATCAGTTTCCTTTCATCTGGACACCATGATTTTTCCCAGGGTCGAATTCCTTGTTTTGAAGGAAGATGTTTGTCTGCTGTCCAAAGGAGCCGCCTCACCAGAAAGGGGTTCTGCAAGAACAGCCGTATTGGCTTGCAAAGCTGCTCCCATGGCCCAGAAAACCTCTGCCCGTAGATGCGTGCAAACACCACCCCTGTTACCAGGCACATGTGTCTGGGCATACACGCTTGGGCCACTGTGCACTCATTCACATCAGCGTGTGGTTTGCCCACAGCCACTCTTGGGCCTGAACAGTCAGACCTTTGCTGGAGATGCTACCAGCACTGCCCTCGACAGAAGGCAGTTAGAGTGAAGCCTGCGTGCTGGGTGGAGGAGGCCTGCCCTGCCACTTCCCACAAAGAGCTGTGCCAGCGAGCCAGAGGGTCTCGGCATATGCCTCAAAATTCGCTTGGCTCACCAACCAGGCCTGGATAAAGGTGTCACCATGCCAGCCCCTCCTCCATCCCCTTCTTGACTGTAGGAACAAAGGCCCCCCTTGAGCAGGCTGAGTTTGGGAAACTCACACCAGCGGGTCCCCAGTCCCCACTTGGATGGGGCCATGGTCTGTCTGCGGAGCCCAATGAAAGATGGCTGGACCCGAAGCAGCACTTTGATCCCAGGACAAAGGCTCCTTCCCACCTGCTGGCCTCAGGGGTGGAGTGGGGAGAGAGGTTCACATTCCTCTTTCCCTGGGTGTGAGTCCAGGGCTCCGCCTCCTCCTTCATCCCGGACCCTAGGGCTAGGTCATGAGCAGATGTCTTGGGCAGGAGCCTGTATCTAGGGGCTGGGTGTCAAAGGGTAATGTTGGTAGCCATGTGGCCCTGGACAAATGCTGCAGCAGCTGAGCTTCACCTGAAAAAGTGAGGGGACTGGCAGCTAGGTTGTTTCTGGCTGTCCCCCTTCTTTGGCCACCTGATGCTCAGAGCCAACTCATTGGAAAAGATCCTGGTGCTGGGAAAGACTGAAGACAGGAAGAGAAGGGGAGATAGAGGAGGAGATTGTTGGATGACATTACTGCCTCAATGGACCTGAGTTTGAGCAAGCTCTGGGAGATAGTGAAGGACAGGGAATCTTGGCATGCTGCAGTCCATGGGCTCACAAAGAGTCACACCTGACTTAGAGACAGAACAACAAGAACACCCCCCTTCTGCTATTAACCCTGTGAAACACTCCTCCAATCCTGGGTATTTTCTCACTCACATTTTGGGTGTGGGGTCTTTCTGGGCAGGATGTGGGTGTGCTGACTGCCCATCTCCTCTATCAGATGCACCGGATTGGCCCACCTTGCAGGGTCTCCTGAGCTCATTGTGAATGAGAGCCCAGAGAGGGCCAAGAATTTGACCTTTACTCAAAGCGACAAACTTGTGGCAATAATCCAGAAATTATAAATTTGAGGGGAGGGTAGCCGAGACTGTCAAGTCATTGATCTCCATGGGGTTCTTGGGATATGTAGGAGCTTGACAGGAACCAAGTTTATTTCTTCATTCATTCGTGAATGGAAGCCTTCACTCTCTTGCTCATTAATTCTCATTTGCTGTGCCTGAGCTGAGAGCCAAGTGTGGTGGGCTAAAGATGACTTCGCACCACCCCTCAGGGGGGCATTTCACCTGAGAAGGATGCTGGAAGAGTTGTTCTTGGCATTGCACTAACTTGTTTGTATCTGTCATCTCAATGCATCCCCAAAACAACCCTTCAGTGCACTCCCTCTCATCCCTAGATAAGGGAAAGGAGACTCAAAGAGGTTAAGTAAATTGTCCAAGTCACACAGGAAGTGGCGGATCCAGGATTCAAATCCAGGTTTGCCTTTCCCCCAAATCTCTGCTTCTACTTGGCTCTGAGAGAAAGGATTCCAAACTCTGTTGTCCTCTCCAACCATGCTTAAAAGGAGCCGAGGGACCTACCTGGAAAAGGAGGGTTTGCTGAGACCTGCTATCGGCCTCTTTTTAGGGTGCCTAGTCAATGATAGACCTCTTTGCCCCCGTGAAGGGGCCCCTTGGCCCCTGAATTCAGCCAAACCTTCCTCGTTTACAGTCAGCAGCCTCCAATGCTATGGAATTCTCAACCCTGGAACCTGGGTTCGGTGGAGAGACTAGTGGTTTCTCAGTCCCCTGACCTGTGTGCAGGCAATGGGTGTGTGCTGGCCGGATGCAGGCTGCCCCGGCTTCATTTCAGTTTCCACCTTGGCCGCCGCCCTGCTGTGTGACCTTGAGCAAGCTGCTCAGCCTCTCTGGGTTGTGGCTTTTCCATCTGTGCAGCAGGGAAAGGGATGGCTCCTCGCTTGGTGAGGGGTCTGGCTGAAGAGAAGGCAGGCCATTGTGGTGCAGCCCACACCGGGAGGCAGGAGGGTGGGGTAATTTCTCAAGGCTGCAGAAATCGCATAAAGCGCTCCTGGCCCAGCTACTGCCATTTGCTAATGAGGAGCAGCATATGTTGATGATTCCGGCGTCAAGCTCGCTCCTTGGCTGTCCGAGTTCCCAGAGCAAACTGGCTTCCTATTAGGCATTTATACTTATTAATAGCAGCAAATTGCAGCCCTTTGCAACATCTGCTACTTTTTATTTGCAAAGAGCTTCCCAGACTATTTGTATTAGTAGTATTTTGTGACAGATTCTCTGAGGTAGAGGAGGCCTGGGTCCTCTGATCTGAAAACGAGACCAGGGAGGCATAAGGAAGGGAGAGGGTTTGTCCAAGGTCACCCAGACACCCAGAAGGGATGAGAGCTTGGGACCTCAGCCCCCAAGCCTCGTGCTCTGGGGCTGTCATCCTTGCTAGTTATGAGTATTTATGAACGAACTTGACCCCGGAACCCCCTGCCGAGAGGCAGGTGGGGACAGTGGTGATGATGCCCTTGATCCCGGGCATCAGTCTGCTCTCAAGTAAGTGAGGCCCCTGGTGAGTGAGCCCGCTGGCCAGAAGGCAAGCAGAAGAAATTGCAAAGTTCAAGGCAAATTATTCCTGAGGAGCTTTTATTACTGCCAAGTAGATAAAATCATTTCCTGGCACTGGAGCCGCCAGGAGGTCAGAACAGAGAGTCCTGCAAGCATCCATGCTTCCAGTCAGCTCTCCACCTCTGCAGAGCCATAGTCTCTGTCCGGAGTCTTTTCAGGCATTTTGCTCAGGGCCCGTGCCTCCCTGAGGTCTACAGATCTATGGTCATAGAGAGTTTGGTCAGCACAGGATATACTAGGAAGATTCATTTGTCAAGTTAGTCCCAGTTTTTAATAATCTCTCCTACATGGTACCAAATGCATATAACCTGAGTGTTTATGTAGACCTGTCTGGTGCTCAGGATTGAAACTACCTGTACCACATTGCCACCTTACCCCTCCGCATTCAGCCTCTCCCCTTCACACCTTTGCACCCAGGTGTGACTTTCTTTCTGCATATCGGACCTGTGTATCAGTTAGCTATTGTCCCCAAAACGCTGTGTAACAAACCACCCCCAAACTCAGTAGCATATAATAGTAAGCATTGATTCTCATTCTCACAGACCTGCAGATCCTTTGCACATCAGCTGATCTAGGCTAAGTGAGGCAGTTCTGCTTGAAGCTGCCACAGCAGCTGGATTCCTTTCCTTTCTGGGGGTTGAGTTCAGGTCTCTCCACATGGGTTCATTTTGCAGAAGAGGAAGCGGCTACCTGGGGAAGCTCTCTTCATGGCAGTGGCAGAAGCATGGAGGGCAAGACCAAGCACATGGGCATATCTCAAACCATTGCCCTGTGCTTGCTGCCATCCCCTGGGCCAGATTCAGTCCTGAGGCCAAGCCCAAGGTCAAAGGGTGGGAAGAACACTCCACCTCTCCATTCACCATGAGGTCAGGTAGGAATAAGCATGGGGGTGTCAGAGGCTACTTTAGGGAAGTAAAGAGTTGGGCCTCAGAACACAGTCTGCCAGAGCCTGTGACCAGCCTTCTGATCCCAGCCTCTCTTGCCAGCCTGCCAAGTGGAGAAATACCTGCCACCTCTGAGCAAAGGTACTTGGCTTCCCTGGTGGCTCAGCTGGTAAAGAATCTGCCTGCAATGCGGGAGACCTGGGTTCAGTCCCCGGGTTTGGAAGATCCCCTGGAGAAGGGAAAGGCTATCCACTCCAGTATTCTGGCCTGGAGAATTCCATGGACTGTATAGTCCATGGGGTTGCAAAGAGTCGGACGTGGACACGACTGAGCGACTTTCACTTTCTGAGCAAAGAGGATATGAGTGACTGTGTTCCAGGCACCTAGAGTGACAGGAAATAAACACAGCTTCCTGGACCAGTGCTCAGCCACCACAAGTTCATGTCCTGGCAGTGAGGGGCTTAGAGGCCATCAAGGGGAGACAGGGCTCTCCAAAACCCCTTCATAGCCCCATGACAGCAGAAACAAAGCCTGGAGAGGCAATCACAGGCCACCAAAGGAGGTACTTAGGCTTTCCCGAGACCATGATGCTAACTCCCGTACATATTGCTGAGTTAATAATTTTCTACACAAGGACGGACTTTGCCCAACTCTCCTTCCTTTGCTTGGGGACAGGAGACAGAACAGCACAGGGGACGGTGGACCAGGCACAGCATCCCCTCAGGTTGACAGCTCTCAGCAGCCTCTCGGAGTTTCTTAATGCATCATCTTGCCTCATTTTTTTCTTTTTTGACAATTTTGAAGGAAATTGGGTACTTACGAAGCCTTTGGACATTTAAATTAACTCCCACCATCAGGTTCAGTGTATCTACTGTAGCATTAGCATCCAATTATAAGAGGAGAGATGGAGCAATAACTCACATTTAGACCAGAATGTCAAATGCTGAAACAAATTAGAGGTATACACACAGACTGGATGCTCTATGTATGGAACATTCCTGAATGTAATCAGCAGAACAGCAGGCACCCTTTGCAAAGTTAACGGTAACAGGCAGAGTGGGACCCTACTGCTGGAGGAAAGCATCTTTCAGAATATCAGGGAAACTGGACAGGGGCTGGGCTGTAGGGGCCAGAACTCAAGGCAACTGAGAAAATTCCTCCAACTGCCAAGAGCACACCCAGGCCCCAGGCCCAGCAGAGAATAGGTTCCATTGATTAGAGTGAAGAAGCTGATAAAGACCAAGGTCATGAATTGAACTCCTGTGTGGGCTCCTTTGCTCTGCTGTCAGTCACTCCTTGTCTTCCTATCCCGGGTCATTGTTTTGTAACTTCATGGTCTTGTTCACGGGGCTGGACAGATAAAAGAGTAGAGATGATGAGTCTATTGAGCATAGTTTCAAAACAGACACAACTACACTGTATTATTCAGGGAAGTTTACCTTGGTGGTCAAAGGATAGAGCAAATCGTTGTGATTCCCAGGAAGGTCATGGAGGGGAGATAGAGATGAGCACGCAGATGTTCCTGGTCATAATTAGGGATGAGAAATGCTGAGGCAGAGGCTGAATTTGAGGACAATTTGATAAAACCAGGGGCCATTTGACCACACAGGAAGTGTGTGAATTCCAAACCTCTCCCCTGTGCCTCTTGGAAGGGGTGAGATGTGAAGCATGGTTCTGGATGGAACAAGACTAAGACATTATTTTTCCAAATCAGGAAACAGAGGTGCAGAGCTTGAGAGTGACAGGTCCACTTACATGACAATACACGATAAGAGACATTCATCCCAAATTCTTTTGTCCATTTGAGATTAAATTGAATAATGATGCCTATCTTTTCACTCAAGGATCTCAGAATATTTCATGCATATGAATTTATTATCAGTCTACCAACAGAAAGCTTCTCCCCCTTGATCCAGGCTCCTAGGCAGGAAATAGGTGTTCTTATATCCAGCCAATAGTGTTTTTTAAATTTTTTTATTATGGTAAAATACACCTCACATAAATTTGCCATCTTATCCATTTTAGGTGTTTGGTATCATCAAGTGCATTCTCCTTGTGCTACAACCCTTTCTTCCCAAACTGCCTGCTGCTGCTGCTAAGTCGCTTCAGTCGTGTCCAACTCTGTGCAACCCCATAGACGGCAGCCCAGCAGGCTCCCCCGTCCCTGGGATTCTCCAGGCAAGAACACTGGAGTGGGTTGCCATTTCCTTCTCCAATGCAGGAAAGTGAAAAGTGAAAGTGAAGTCGCTCAGTTGTGTCCGACTCTTAGTGACCCCGTGGACTGCAGCCTATCAGGCTCCTCCGCCCTTGGGATTTTCCAGGCGAGAGTACTGGAGTGGGTTGCCATTGCCTTCTCCGCTCAAACTACCTATTAAATACTAACTCCCTATTCCCTTTCCCTCAGCCCCTGGCAACCACTTTTTATTTTCTGTCTCTATGGATTTGACTATTCTGGATCTCATATAAGTGGCATCATGCAATATTTGTCTTTTTGTGACTGACTTATTTCACTTAGAATAATGTTTTTAAGGTTCATCCATGCTGTAGCCTGAATTTCCTTCCTTTCTGAGGCTGAATAATGTTTAATTGTGTGTATATTCCACATTTTATTTATCCATTCATTTTTTTTTATACATTTCAGTATCCATTCATCTGTCCGTGGGTACTTGGGTGTCTACCTTCGGGCTATAGTGAATAATGTTGCTATGAATATTGGTATATAAGTTCAAGTCCCTGCTTTCAATTCTTTGGGAATATGTACCCAGAATTAGAATTACTAGGTAGTATGATAAATTCTAAGTTTAGTTTTTTGAGGAACTGCCAAACTGCCCAATAGGTTTTTGCCTAAAGCTGACAGAATGGGTCAGGAAGACTGCCCTACTAGAACCTTCCACCCCAGGAGCCCCACTCTCTCCCAGCATGGTGTAGACACAGACCAAGGTCCTGAGAGGCAGTGGCTGGTGGGGTGCGGTGCTCCTGTCTCTAGAAGCAATGAGGGGGCAATTGAACCCCTAAGTCAGCACCTGTCCTAGAGTCCAGTGGCCAGGGGAGACAGCCCTCTCTTGTCTGTGGTCTCTGAGACCATCCGCCACTAGGGTCCACTCATCTCTAGATATGTCACGTTGCTATCTGACTTGTTCTCCAAGCAGAAGCCCCCTTCCATGACTTTCTTTTTTCACCTCTTCCTGTGGCCTGAATTCCCTCACCCGGTTAATTAGCATGCCTGGCGCTGTAGCTGAAGACTTTAATCAGCGTGGGGTGCTTTTAATTAATCGTGGCTCTGCATCTGGAGTGGTTTGTGTTCCAGGGTCAGGAGAGGAGTGGAGATGGGGGATGGAAGAGGCGGCTTTGTTCGCTGTCAGGCGCAGGTGGAGAAGTTGCATGTCTGGGGAGAGAGGATCCTAGTGCCAAGGTGACTCCGAATCTATCGACCACCTGTGCAGCTTCCTAGCAAGGTGTGGCCAGTAACCAGAGTTGTTAGGGTACACAATGGCACCCAGATAGATGGTGGGCTAAATCTAATTTTCAAAAGCTATTTAAAGTGTCAGGCAAATTTCTGATGCTCTCCAGATTACATGGGGTGGGGAGTGAGGCAAAGCAATGATGTAGATTGGGAGTTATGGGGTCCCCCTTGGAGAGGTGGTCATGCTGGAAAATACTGCCTGAAAGTGGGACTTTGGACATTTCTCTGAGCCTGGCTTTCTTTGTGAAAGTCCTGCAAAGGTGAAGGGAGGCGGCACTCAGCTTTTAAATAATGGCAGCTCTTCTATGTGGACTGTCAGAATCCTGGTGGTTCCTCTGTTTTAGCATCCGTTCTTTGAGGAGAATAGAGAAAACCTAGGTAAAGTTCAGAAGAGTAATAACAAATGACTGAACATACAGGTAGAAAGAGCCTCTAAGAAAAGGTGAAAGGAAGTTAGGTAGCATAATAACTTCCCAGGACTTCCTTCTACAGGGATTGCCCTGATGAAAAGCAAAAAAAAAAAGTTCCTAATGGATATAATAGATGGTAGAATAAATCCAGGAAGCCGGGCCAGGATGAAGCAATGGATGGTTTAGGAGCAAACATCACAGTTCAAGGAGGAAGTTCTTCTTGGCATTAAACTCCTGGCCAAGTTCATGAGGCCTAGGAAGGCTGTCAGGGCAGTTTTGGGGTGATGGGGAGGAAGAAGTAAAGTGACAGGGTGGTAAAGAGTGAGTATTAATGACAACTTTCCTTTCTCGGTCAGCTTTTCTGGTCTCTTTCACCATTCTGTAACTGGCTGGGGAATTAGAACTACTAACCTAACCTAACCTGTCAGATCATAGACTTTCAAGGGACTTGTGATCCATGCTGTTACTGTGTACTTTTACTTAGACCCAACCCCCCGTCCCCCGCCCCAAGCTTGGGCTTCCCTGATGGCTCAGAGGGTAAATAAATTGCCTGCAATGCCAGAGACCTGAGTTCAATCCCTGGGTGGGGAAGATCCCCTGAAGGAGGAAATGGCAACCCACTCCAGTATTCTTGCCTGGAGAATCCCATGGACGGAAGAGCCTGGCAGGCTACATACAGTCCATGGGGTTGCAAAGAGTTGGACACGACTGAGCAACTAACACTATTGATGACAAAGATGACAGTAATAAAAACTTTCTCTTATGATGTGTTTGATCATTCACAAAGTGAAAGAAAGTGAAAGTGTTAGTCATTCAGTAGTGTCCAAAATTGATGGGGAGTCTGAATTGATGGGGACCTTTATCTCCATGTTGAAAGATAAGGGAAAAAATGGGACTCAGAGACAATAAGACCTCATTGCCAGTAAATAGTGAAACCAGGATTTGAACCCAGCTCCAAAGGCTCATACACTCTTTCCAACCAAACGTAAATGACTCTTGTTTAAAATCAACAGAGGAGAGGCTTTACAATTCCAGTTGGTGGTTTTGTTGTTCAGTCGCTAAGTCATGTCTGATTCTTGGCAACCTCAAGAACTTCAGCATGCCAGGCTTCCCTGTCCTTCACTATATCCCAGAGTTTGCTCAAACTCATGTGCATTGAATCGGTGTTGCTATCTAACAATTCTGGGTAGTGATATTATTAAACACCGGTTGCAAGATGTTTTTAGAAATGTGAATATAAAGGCTTTGGAGGAGATCAGATTCAGCAAGCAGCTGGCTTCATGTGTTGTACACCCCAGAATCCCATGGCATGGCCGTCTGAGACAGATTACAGACCATGTCCCTGGGAGAAACCAAGGAGGATATTAATTAAGTTTAGACCAAGAAAATGCTTTTGATTGAGCAAGCCATGATTTCCTCTTTAAGCCTGTGCAAAATATGGAGTGCTAGACAAGCAGCTGGAACATATGAAAACGTTATTATGTGCTTATGTTACCAACTTTCATCATCTCTGGTCCCCTTTATTACTTTTTTCATCACTAGACATCCAGTTTTGAAAGATTTTTGCCTACTAAACCAACTGTATTTATTAAGTAATAATATATTTCCTATTTTTAATATGGCAAATACATCACAGAGTATGCACACAAACAAAAAACAGCAACAATCCAATTTCCATTGGGCTTTTGGAAATATTAAGAATAGCTGTGGATCTCATTACCACTTGTGAATTCCTAGGAGTCCATGTGCTTCGGTCTGGGTACCGTTATTCATATGCTTACATGACCAGTGTCTATGCCCATTTAATGGGTAGGTAAGGAAATGAAAGAGGCAACAGGAAGCAGGTCAGTTTCTGGCTATGTGTAGAGTCAGGGGTGTAATTTGTAAGAGGCTGATTGTCAGGATCAATTATGAAAATGGAAAGGCTGTATATACATGGAGCTGAGGCACAGCCCAGGCTGATGGCGTGAGAGGTCATAGAAGGAAAGATAAACTTCCAAATGTGCAAAAAGATATCTGAGACTGTGGAGAAAGGACCACCAAGGCCCAGGGCAAATCTGTACAGGAGCAGGAAGCTAAAAGGTACCTTGGAAGAAGTGAACACACATGGTGGTCATTAAGATTGCCCAACAGGCACGTGAGAAAACAGGAAAGATACATAAAGGGAGGAAGAAAATTAAAGTAGAAAAGAAAAAGAAATCATGTGGGATTGGAAAGTAACAATTAATGAATTATTAATTCCGAAAGAGTTCTGAGACTAATTGAGCAGACTCTGGTGCCAGTTCGCCTGTGCGTGAGTTACAAGTAGCCCCTGCCAAGTGCTACATAATTTTATGGAGGCAGATGTCCCATGAAGCAGCAGGGAACACACAGCCTCTGCATTTGCTCATAAAGCACAGAGGCTCAGCCAGGTCAGGTGATTTATCCTTCACAATGTCTACTGTCTGATGGCAAGAAATTAAAAAGGATAACCAGCCTGGATGGGACGGGAGTTTAGGGGAAAATGGATATATGTGGATTCATGTATATGTATGGCTGAGTTCCTATGCTGTTCACCTGAAACCATCACAACATTGTTAATGCTGTGATATAATCGCCTATGTGTACATGCATGCTAAGTCGCTTTGTGATATAATCGCCTATGTGTACATGCATGCTAAGTCGCTTTGCTACTGCTAAGTCGCTTCAGTCGTGTCCGACTCTGTGCGACCCCATAGACGGCGGCCCACCAGGCTTCCCCATCCCTGGGATTCTCCAGGCAAGAACACTGGAGTGGGTTGCCATTTCCTTCTCCAATGCATGAAAGTGAAAAGTGAAAGTGAAGTCACTCAGTCATGTCTGACTCTTAGCAACCCCATGGACTGCAGCCTACCAGGCTCCTCCGTCCATGGGGTTTTCCAGGCAAGAGTACTGGAGTGGGGTGCTATTGCCTAGTCCAACTCTCTGTGACCCCATGGACTGTAGCCCACTAGGCTCCTCTGTTCATGGGATTCTCCAGGCAAGAATTCGGGAGTGGGTTGCCATGCCCTCCTCCAGGGAATCTTCCCAACCCAGGGATCAAACCTGAGTCTCTCATGTCTCCTGCATTGGTAGGTAGGTTCTTTACCACTGTCTCCACCTGGGAAGCCCATAGTTGCCTATACCCTAATACAAAATACAAAGTTTGAAAAAAAAAAGGATAAGCACATCAAATTCTCTTAGCTCAAGCTGAAAGATTAGGTAAGAAGTCCTCCACCGAGATAAAAAGGTATCCCAAATGGAAAAGAATGATTACCAAAAAATAGAACCTTTTTGTAAAGAAGAAACTGGTAAAAGTGGAGAAGAAAGACCAAGGCTCTAGGAAGAAAATTAAAATTCCATTTGATCCTGTGTATCATTATTAAGTACCTCCTATCTCTCAGGCCCTGAGAAATCATGTCAGAAGACACTGGGGCAAAGCTATGTTAGAGAACAAAGAAATTCAAAAGATCTTTATGGGGATGCAGGAAATAGAAGCATTTGGGCCAAACAGAAATGTCATGTGGAACATTTTACATTAACAAGTGGCTGGTGAAAGTGAAGATAAAGTTTTGGGGTTGGAGAGGAAGCCTCTAGCCATGAAAAGAATGCGGGTAGGAAGAGAAATAGCAACAGCTGCTCTTTAAAAGTTCCAGAGTGAACAACTCTGCCAGCCAGTTGGCCAACATTATGAGAAAGAGAGAGTGGGCAGATGACAGCATGAAGCGAGTGGATTACACCTTGTTACAGAGAGAGAGGAAGGTACTGGATTTGGGTGCAGTGCTCTCCGGAACCACAAAAATGATGAAACTTGAAGGAGGTCTGGGAAGGGGGGTGAAAGAGAAACATGAATGGAGAAAGAAGAAGCATCTATGGTAATTACATTGATAAGAGAGAAATGTGTGATGAATTGCATGTTTGTAGCGATATTTGAGGGTTTGGATGGTGGGAAAATTTAAATGTACAGGATATAAATATCTTTGATAACAATGTGATATAAATTCTTTGGCATCTATTCCCAGGGACTTCTAAGAAAATAACCGATGCTTATGCAGCCATCTGCTCAAATACAATCCCTCCAGGTCTCTTTTGGATCTGGGGTTCTAGGCCCCTACCTGCTACCGCACAGTCTTAGATGATACACCTGACGAGATAACATCAATTCCTGGTAGACTACAGGCTGTTCTACAAAATCTTGACCTCTGTCTCTCCTGTGGTCCTGTCCTAGCTCACCAGAGTCCCTGTGGAGTCCTGTGGTCAGTATCAGAGCTGCAGCGAGTGCCTTGGCTCGGGCGACCCCCACTGTGGCTGGTGTGTGCTCCACAACACGTGAGTACCTCTGGGCAGTTTCCTCCTGCTTCCCACATCCCCAGGTAATTCTCTTCCTCTTCGTCTTCTTCTCTGTCACTGCTCTCCTACAATTTGACCTCTCTCTTCTCTTCCTCTCTTTTCTTACTCTTCCTCCCTTATATCCTTTGTAAATCTTATCTCCCTTCTTGTGTTCTGACTTCACTTTAAATTGTTAACTTACCATAAAAATGTATGGAAATGTCAACGTGGGAATGGTGATGAGTCACGATATGGGGTCACCTGGGATCATTACACTCTAAGGGGCTGGAGGGAGATCTCTGGACATTTGTGGTTGCAATTTGACTGCAGACTGATATTCCAGGGCTGAAGAGCAAGAAAAAGGTATTGGACTCTTTTTCTCCAGGCTTACATGGGCCGCTAAATCATTTATGTGATTAGTGATTCAACAGTCACTGAACAGACTTCAGTGTCTCCCCAGAATCTTCTGGTATTTGAGGGTTAAGTTCAAGTGTGTAGCACCTAAAGGCTCTCCTTGGGGCTGTCCGAATATTCAACTGGCTGTCCGAGTGCCCTGTGCCCGGGGTTACGAGACCAGTGGGTGAAACTCTGCCCTGGTGTTGCCACTCCCACCCTGTGCCTCTTCCTTGCTGGCTCCATTTGACTCTCCAGAAGTGGAAAGAAGGCAATGGTGCGCAATGGAGGCAAACGGATCCTGATAAATAAACCAAGGGATGAAAGAAGGGCATAGATAACCACCCAGACACATGCGGAGAGCTGAAAGCCTTTCTCAGTGGGATCCAAAGACCTCTGGCCTTGGCATTGCTGACTGGCAAAACCATCAGTAGTTGGGTCCCACACAGTGGAACTTGGTCCCAGTCAAGCTTTCATTGCAGGAACCCCAGGCTTCTAGTTAACAGTTGAAACCTAACATGCTAAGAGTTGGATATGTGTATGCGTGCGTGCTAAGTTGCTTCCATTGTGTCCGACTCTTTGCAACGCCGTGGACTTTAGCCCGCCAGGCTCCTCATCCATGGGATTCTCCAGGCAAAAATACTGGACACAAGTACCATAAATTTAAAAAAAAAAAAAAAAAAGATTTTTTACTAAGAGCCTGAACTGTATGTGACCAATGACATTTACCAGTCATTTCCAACTATAAGAAGGTGGAGGCAGGGTCCTGCCTCACTCTACCCCAGGAGTGCCTCTGAAAGTTACAGTGACCTGTTAAATTCTAACACATCCTCCCCAAAGGGCCCAGGGCGGGCAACCTCCCTTCTTTGGGTGACAGTCTCAGGCACCACAAGACCTTGAGTTTGCTAAGGAAAGGTTTGAAAGTCCTCAGGCATACTGTGGGGGTGGGAAAAAATGGAGGCCCATTGACCTACCCTGAAATACACATAGCTCAGAGATGACCGCAAAGCTGGGTAGAGGCACATACTCAAAGCTGTGTATCCTAACAGAACAGTGATGCCTGAGACTGGCCGGCATGCAGAGGATGGGAAAGACTGCATTCAGAAGCCAGATCAGTTCTGATCAGTGCAAAAGTGTTGCCCGGATGATATTTTACAAGGCAGCGGGGAAGTCGTTTTCTTTGTCCCACTCAGTGAGGCCTCTCAGAAAGGGGCCATGCTCCAGATCCATGGCTTCCTTAGGGGCCTTTGGCAGCTGGCGTTCAGCTCGGCCAAGGATGGCTCAGCTTCTCCTGGCATGAGGCTTTCACACCTGGCATCGTTTAAGGGCGATCAGGAAAGCCGGCCCCCCCTGACACTCTATGCCTGTGGGACCCAAAGGCCAGTCTCTGTGTCAGCTTTGATCCTGCCTGGCGATGCTGGCCCACCCCGCATAGCACAGAGCCGTGTGAGGAGCAGTGCCCTGAGGCTCTGAGACAGTGGTACAGGGGGCTACGAGTACTCCCACCTCCCCGCTCTAGAGCTGAGCTAAACGGGAATGACAGGAGCAGGTCCCAGAGGTGACTCCTACCTGGCCTCAGTTTCTCCTCAGTAACCTAATACCTGCCTCCTGGCAGAAAACAGGAGTGGACTGGGTCCAAGGTGAAGTCCAGACAGTTCATGAAAGAGGCCACCAGCCTGCACTGGGAAGCCCAGCCACCCTATTCACAACATGGCCTAAAGTAAACAGCCATGGATGTGAACTTGGGGCACCTGCTGCCAAGTCCAAACTGCACATCCCCCAACTGTGTAGCCACCTGGGGCAGCATCCCATCTCTAGAGTGCTCTGCTGGCTCAAGGTGTGATTCTCCGTGACCTTGAGCTTCCTGGCTGTGGGAAGGACCTGGTGCTCTGGGCTGTGCTGATGTAAAGCCCAACTCCCCGGGAGCACTCAGCTCATGAACATCCTAGACCCAAGCTGCCTGCCCTCCGTGACAATCTGTACCTGGATCCTTCCTCCCTCCCAGAGTTAATAACCAGGAGAAACCCCTGGCCCACATGGTCAGGTGGAGAAGAGTGGATCCCTGGATCTTCTAAGATGCTTTGAATCAGGATTTAATATTTAATTTACATAGAGTGAGATAAATGGATGCTCTGTGTACAGTCTGAAAATTTTTGATCAATGCATAAACCAAGGTAATCCATACCCCATCAAGATATACAATATTCTCTTATCAAGAAAAGCTATGACAAACCTAGACTGCATATTAAAAGCAGAGACATCACTTTGCCGACAAAGGTCTGTACAGTCAAAGCTATGGTTTTTCCACTAGTCATCTACTGATGTGAGAGTTGGAACATGAAGAAGGCTTAGCGCCAAAGAATTGATGCTTTTGAATTGTGGAGAAGACTCTTGAGAGTCCCTTGGACTGCAAGCAGATTAAACCAGTCAATTCTATGGGAAATCAACCTTGAATATTCATTGGAAGAACTGATGCTGAAGCTGAAGCTCCAATACTTTGGTCACCTGGTGCGAGGGGCACACTCACTGGAAAAGACCCTGATGCTGGGAAAGATTGAGGGCAGGAGATGAAGGGGATGACAGAGGATGAGATGGTTGGATGGCATCATCAACTCAATGGACGTGAGTTGGAGGATGCTCTGGGAGATAGTGAGGGACTGGGAAGTCTGGCATGCTGATTTCAGGGGGGTCACAAAGAGTTGCACTCGACTTAGCAACTGAACAACAACTTCTCCGGAAAGTTCCCTCATGCCCTGTCTTAATTCTTCCCAGGGGGCCTTTCTTTCTTATTTGCTTAAGTTCAGGGCAAAGCCAGACATTGCTTCTCCTAAATATGCCATTTGCATCCCTTTCATCTGAAATAGATGCCAACTGGGCATTCATAGCTACGAATTGATAGATGAGGACTCAGGCTGAGCAGGAGGTAAGGGAGCAGGCTGGGGTTGGGCAGAGGCAGTGGGGAAGGACAAGGATGCCAGAGAACATGTAGATGCTCCATCGGGGCACCTGAGTTTACTAGGGAGGGGAAGACTGCAGGGGTTTCATCACTTTGGAGGCTCCATGCCCATACACAAAGACTTGTCCCTGTATCTCTCACACCAGCCCTGGGCCTCCTGTGCCAGGCACTCTGCTAGGCTCAGGCACACAGAGGGACCCATATTAGACCTTCTGCCTGGCAGCAAGTCCCGGGGAACCAGGCCTGTGATCCAGGGATGGGGTGAGGGTCGCAGTCTACAGTAGAATCAGCACGTTTCTCGAGTTTGCACAGCAGGCAAGACCCTGAGCTAAGTGCTGCAATTCCAGCCAGCCAACCCCAGGAAAACCCCTGCAAAAGAGCATCGGTAATGGGCTTCCTTGTGATTTCAAGATACATCCACTTTCTCTGTCACTTTTGCCAACTTTTCCCATGGTTGGAGGGAGTGAGGCGATGGGGAACTTTGCAGGAAGAGAATGACAGCAGGTGTGTGTGTGTGAGAGAGAGAGAGAGACAGAGGGAGGGACAGAAACAGACGGAGGAGCAGGAGGAGAGAGAGCATGTGTGAAGTTCAAGGAGGGGCCCCCACCAACAGGTGGCTCAGGTAGCTGAAAGGGCTGTTTGTACCAGCAAGGGCACAGGTGGGCTACAGACTGAACAAGCTTAAGAAATGCTCATGTAATTGAAACCCTCCCGCCTGTTACTCACCACCCTCAATCAGGCCTGCCAGCCCAGTTGCACAGAGAGTCACCCCTGTAGCCCTCTCTTGCAGCCCCAGGTCCCAGCCCACGGGCTTGGTGGGTTCCACTGATAACAAAAGCTTCAAAAAACTGGGTATCTATTTGTCCATCACCTTGAGCCTTGTTTTTTTGGCAGGGCCTCCACCCTACTGGGCCCTAGCCTATTCTGTCTTGGGTGAAGGAAAGGAAATGCGACAGCCCACCTACAGCCCTGAAGCCCAGCCTTCACTTGTCCTGGGCCTGGAACCCTCCCTCCAACCACCAGGTCCCCAGCCCCCTCTCCCACTTCCGCTCCCATGCCCAGGCCAAGAAGGTAACGGGATCCCTGCAGACCCAGCCCCATCAATTGGCCCAGACGTTACCTTTCTTCAGCAGGGTCACCAGCGTCACCCCTGGGAGGTTCATGTAACCCACGACATTAACAGGGGAGAGATATGATCAGCTTTGAGAAAGTCTTTCCCTTCCCCACCTGGGGACCCCTCCTCTTTGCTGATTTCTTCTCCTGGAAGGATGCCCTCCCCAGGATGGCTTGGCATGGGTCACTCTTCAGGACTCACTTTGTATAGCTTCTGCCAAGATGGAACAAAGGAAAGGAATGAAAAAATGCTGCTACTTGGAGCAGAAGCAGTGGGTTAAACTAAGAAGAACCTGTCCACGGACAGACCCTGTCTGGGCTCAGTCTCCTTCGCTATATAATGGCTGTGACAAGAGCCATCTTACAGCCACGCCTTGAAAATTAAGGAGAGGATGTGCGGGCAACCCCTGGGGGGCCGGGAAGTAGCTCTGACTTTAGTGGCAGTGTAAGCAGGGGTCGTGTGTCTGACCCAGGGCCTCCTCCATGGTCCCTGTCCCCTCCCTGTCCTCCCCGGAGGGTTCTGGCAGGGTGGCTGGGACTAACCCACTGCTGGGAAGTCTTCCTGCTTCAGCCAACCCCAACCAGCCACACCTTGTCTGAAACAGTTGTGTGTGTGTGTGTGTGTGTGTGTGTGTGTGTGGCTGTCCCAGGGCCACCTGGGAAAGGGCGGAGAGAGCAATTTGTTCCATTGTTGGTTCTTATTTTTTAATTGCTAAGTCATGTCTGACTCTTTTGTGACTCCAGGCTCCTCTGTCCATGGAATTTCCCAGTCAAGAACACTGGAGTGGGTTGCCATTTCCTTTTCCAGGGGATCTTCCCAACCCAGGGATTGAACCCACATCCCCTGCAATGGCAGGCAGGTTCTTTACCACTGAGCCACCAGGGACTAAATGTCTCCTTAGTCAAGTCCAAACTGATTCCAAAATGCAAGTCCTTTTGTGCCCCCAGGATCTCCAACTTGAATAAGGTTCCTCTTAACTTTTCTATAAAGTTCATTTGAAAGCCCCACCTCCATTCCATTTTTTCCAACCCCTTCATGTTCTAAACACAGATTCCCCAAATATTGCACTTTAAGCATGACCATCATGAAAGGTTGAGGACTAGGGAATTGCCTGTGGGGAGAGGCAAGGAGCTAGTTCTGATATCCAAGGCCTGCAGGTAGACCCACCCTGGAGGGCCTGGGGAGATGGACCAGCAATGATGTATGCCCCCCGCTGACTCGTTTGGAGGCTCGCCAAGTTCGGACTCACAAATAGCCCCCCTTCCAAATTGAAATTTGCTTGCCCGGCCGGCAGCCCTGAGAGTTAATATTTCTATCGCCGTATTTAGGAATTAATTTCTGGAGAACTTAATCACCACCTCTTTCTCTACCCCTCACCCCCTTCCTTCTTCCATTCCTCTCCCTTCTAATTTTCCACTTGGCTGGGAACTCTCCAGCAGTGAAAGTTCAGGCTTAGGGGAGGCGGTAGGAGCTGCTTCATTAGACAGGATAATCTCATTGGAACCACTGACTTGAATAATAACCCCTCCAGGGGCCAGGGCCTTTGTCCCCAAGGGCTTTTAGCACCTCTGGAATGGGGCTGGAGGACCCTCTGCAGAGAAACTGGAGTAAGGGGGAGAGGGAAGAGGAGCTTAGCAGGGTCGGACTCCAATCCCGGGCCTGGGCTGTCTTGCTGCAGCCCACTTCTTGCAAGTCTGTGTTCGGTGGGGGCAGCCCTGGTGCTGTCAGGAATGGTTGTCTAGAAACTCAAAGCCATACGGCATGCTCTATTTGAGTCCTGCCTGGAAAACGGATGAAGCAGGGTCTTCCGCCATGCACAAGGTGCCCCCACAATGGAATGCAAAGAGATACTCTGGGAAGTCCCTGTAGTTCCTTTGAAGGAAAGATCCAAGCCAGCAGCACCACCTCCCTACCAGGGGTCATAAATTAACCCTTTTCATATTTCCCAGCTCTTGCCTGGGCTAGTGAGATATCAGAGTGCCAGAAGCACTAAAGCCATTACCCCACCAGACCCTGTAAGAACCCAGAAGGAATCCACTCTTCCCCTCCATTTCCCCATCACTTCTAAGGTCAATTGTCTGCTTTTGGACATTCACAGCTTCCGCCCTCACAGGCCTTGAGGGATAGTAGAAATGTCAAAACATCCCTGACACTGACCTTAAACTTGACTTTCTGTGAAGAGAGCTGAGTCCTCAATACCCTTTGACAGCTGGGAAGAAAGCAGAGCTACAACCCAGGCTTTTCCTCTTTGCTCCCTGCTGCCCTCTGGGGCTCCCTCTCCCTCATTAAGAGGAAAAGTGCTTCCCCTATCCTTCTCTTTTCATCCCTGATTTGCCCCATGGGCCAGACTGAGAGGAGCTCTGTACTTCTGCATCAGCTGTGATTTGGAGGGCTTGGATGGGGAATGTGGAGGAGGGATGGGACAGTAGCATTAGCTTTTATGGAGGGCTTATTATACATCAGCTGCTGTCTTCCATGCTTTACTCACATCCTCTTTTAGCCCTCATAAATAACCACATTAGGTAGGTACTGTTTTGTCCCCATTTTACAGATGAGAAAACTGAGGCAGCAAATTCAGTTCAGTCGCTCAGTTGTGTCTGACTCTGCGACTCCATGAACCACAGCACACCAGGCCTCCCTGTCCATCACCAACTCCCGGAGTTTACCCAAACTCATGTCTATTGACTTGGTGGTGCCATCCAACCATCCCATCCTCTGTCATCCCCTTCTCCTCCTGCACTCAATCTTTCCCAGCATCAGGGTCTTTTCAAAGGAGTCAGCTCTTCACATCAGATGGCCAAAGTATTAGAGTTTCAGCTTCAACATCAGTCCTTCCAATGAACCACCCAGGACTGATCTCCTTTAGGTTGGACTGGTTGGATCTCCTTGCAGTCCAAGGGACTCTCAAGAGTCTTCTCCAACACCACAGTTCAAAAGCATCAATTCTTCAGCACTCAGCCTTTTTTATAGTCTAACTCTCACATCCATAGTGGATCCATACTGGATCCACACTGGAAAAACCATAGCCTTGACTAGATGAACCTTTGTTGAGAAAGTAATGTCTCTGCTTTTTAATATGCTGTCTAGGTTGGTCATAACTTTCCTTCCAAGGAGTAAGTGTCTTTTACTTGGCTGCAATCACCATCTGCAGTGATTTTGGAGCCCAGAAAAATAAAGTCAGCCACTGTTTCCACTGTTTACCCATCTTTTTGCCATGAAGTGATGGGACCAGATGCCATGATCTTAGAGTAATTTGCCTAAGAGTACAGAGCAGGATGGGATCTTGAAAACTGAAAGCTATAGATGGTTTCCATGTACTTGTGCTCAGGGTTAGTCGCTCAGTTGTGTCTGCCTTTTTGCAACCCCATTGACTGTAGCCTGCCAAGCTCCTCTGTCCATGGAATTCTCCAGGCAAGAAAACTGGAGTGGGTAGCCATTCCCTTCAAAGTGAAAGTTTTAGTCATATCTGACTCTTTGCGACCCCATGGACTATAGCCCACCAGGTTCCTCTGTCCATGGAATTCTCCAGGCAAGAATACTGGACTAGGTAACCATTCCCTTCTCCAGGGGATCTTCCTGACCCAGGGATCAAACCTGAGTCTCCTGCACTGCAGACCTAAATCTGAAGGGAGATGATACATGGTTAGTTTCAGGCTCTTGGGAGCTGTGGAAAGATGCAGTCCCATGAACTCTGGGAGCAGCGAACCATGCAGCTAGACCTTGTCGTGAGATTCTCCCACCAGAGTTCCTTTGTACCCCCTGCAACAGAGAGAGAGTCACCTCTTTTCTGCCTGAACTCTATTTGGTAACTCCTGGTGATGTTTGGGCTGAAAGTAGCTTCATTTTTCCTCTCTTCATAACTTAATCAAAGCCATTTTTCAGATCTACTGATTGCTCTTGGAAATAGGAACTTCAAAGTTGGGGAGTCAGTGAATAATTGAAGTTCGTACCAGCTCTCTGGGTCTGCTGTTAATGGGAGTAATAACACTATTAATAGCGATGTCAGTGCAGACACCCTGGAAAAGTCCATAACATTAGCTTAATGGCTGGAGGTAATGAAGTTCGTGCAGAGGAGCTAGCCTGGTAAATTAACTTCCCAGACTTTTAGGCAGATGCCCTTGTTGCCATGGGTCTGCTAGAGCAGCTCAGGGGCGCCTTGGAGACGACCACACTCTTAGCTGACCTTTCACCCTTGGGATGTGATTTCTAGATGAGTCCTGGAGAATTCACAAGTCTCAGTGATATTCAAAGTGCTTCTAGTGGCAGGCAAAAACAGAGATTAGCCTAGAAAAGAAGATTGGAGGGAAATTTTTAACTTTTCCTAAGCACAGAAGGGGACATCAGAATGGCAAGGGAAATGGGTTTAGTAGAAGCTTTGGGGAGGCAGAGCACAGTGGGTGAGAATGGAGGGTCCAGAGTTGATCTGTGTTTAAATGCAGGCTTCTCTGATTAGCTGGTGACCTTGAGCAAGGGGAGAAGGAAATGGTAACCCAGTCCAGTGTTCTTGCCTGGAGAATCCTGTGGTCATGTATGGATGTGAGAGTTGGACTGTGAGGAAAGCTGAGCGCCAAAGAATTGATGCTTTTGAACTGTGGTGTTGGAGAAGATTCTTGAGAGTCCCTTGGACTGCAAGGAGATCCAACCAGTCCACTCTAAAGGAGATCAGCCCTGGGTGTTCTTTGGAAGGAATGATGCTAAAGCTGAAACTCCAGTACTTTGGCCACCTCATGCGAAGAGTTGACTCATTGGAAAAGACTCTGATGCTGGGAGGCATTGGGGGCAGGAGGAAAAGGGGACGACAGAGGATGAGATGGCTGGATGGCATCACGGACTTGATGGACGTGAGTTTGAGTGAACTCCAGGAGATGGTGATGGACAGGGAGGCCTGGTGTGCTGCAATTCATGGGGTCACAAAGAGTTGGACATGACTGAGCGACTAAACTGAACTGAACTGAGGAGCGGGCTGGTGGGGAGAGGGGCGCCGTGGCAACAGCATGGTTGAACCTTGTCTAGAGGGATAGGTAGAAGTTGGGTGAGGGTAATGTGGTGAGAGGGGCATCCAGACAGAGGAGCTGGGGTGCACAAAAGCAAGGAAATCAGAAAGAGGAGAAATCTGGAAAGAATAGCCTCGGTTTGCTAAGGAGGGAGAGGGTGGTGAGGGCTGAGAGTGAGTGGAGAGGGGGGATAGAAAGGACTTTCACCTGTTTCTGTGAATGAGGAGGCCTTGAGAGCACTTTGGGGTGACTTTTAGGGGTTTGATGTGGCAACCAGTGGTTGGAATTGCCTTCTTCCAATGTGGGCGTGATGGGGGTTGGACAGGCTGGTGAAAGGAAACTAGGTTAGTCCTGGGCACCTCCTAGTTGCTGCTGGCAGTGCCAGGCCTCCGTGCCAGCCCCTTGGTGCACCAGGAGCCACATCCTGAGTCCCCGTGGGTCGCTCTGTCCTCGCCAGGTGCACCCGGAAGGAGAGCTGTGAGCGGTCCAGAGAGCCCCGAAGGTTCGCCTCCGAGGTGAAGCAGTGCGTCCGGCTGACCGTCCACCCCAGCAACATCTCCGTTTCTCAGTACAACGTCCTGGTGAGACAGTGGGAAGGGGTCGAGGGACTTGGGGAAGAGCCCTCTTCCCACCAAAAGGGCCGCAGACCCATCCCCACCCCCAGGAAGGCTGGGCTGTGTCTGGCCAGCAGAGCCACCCCAGGGCAAGGCAGGGGTTAAGAATGTGTCCCTGGGGATGGGAGAGGGGAACGTTTGCAGGAATACTGGGGAAGAGGCGCTGTGCATAATGGATAGAGAGGCAGGGAAAACTGAGACACCAAAATGACCAGAAGAGTGACCGAGACAAGGAGAGTGTTGGGAACGCCATCCTTGTCTGTGAGATGTGAAAGATGCATGTGCAGAGGGAGAAGCCGGGACACAGGCACCTGGATGACTGATGTTCCCGTTTTCCAAAATTGAAGATAATGGAATCATGCCTGTCTTTCTACCTACAAATCCCCTAAACAGTCATTTCCATTTCCTGGGCCAACTACATTCAGACGCTAATTTCTTTTTTCTCTGTCTCTTACTGTTTTACCTTCTCCATCCGCTCCTGTCATAATTCTTTTCTTCTTTATGTCAATACTGCCACATGCTTTTCTCTCTTCTCTTTCTCTCTGATCTCTCTTGCCCTCCCTCTTTCTTACTTTATTCCCATTTCTTCTCCCATTTCTCTCTTCTTCTCTCTCCCCACACTGGGCTGTTCACAGCTGGTCCTGGAGACATACAATGTCCCGGAGCTGACAGCTGGCGTCAACTGCACCTTTGAGGACCTGTCAGAGATGGATGGGCTGGTGATAGGCAATCAGATCCAGTGTTACTCCCCGGCAGCCAAGGAGGTGCCCCGGATCATCACGGAGAACGGTGAGCAGTCCCCAGAGGCAAAGCTGGGCGGCAAGTCCTTCCTCCTGCTGCCTGGACCACAAGAACTCAGGACAGATGCAGGGGATTGGGGAGGGGGGAGCACGCAGGAGGGGAGGGTTGGAGGAAAGGGTGTACCTTGGTGGGGATGCTCTAGGAAGACGGGGATGGAGTGTCCCTCCACTGCCTTTGGAATTGAAACCGGGTGAGCATCCAGGAGTCAGCCTCACCATGGGTGAGGAGCAATGCCAAGAGGGCGAGGGAGGGAACGGCCAGCACAGCATCAGAGAGTGCCAGCTTAGAGATCTTGCTGCAGCATGGGAGGAGGGATGGGGTGCAGGGGTCGTTTGGCTCCTTACCTCCTCCTACACTGCAGGGTCTCTGACCCTGACTGCTTTCCACACCATCCCCGACCCACCCAGCCTCCCCAGAGCTGCCTGTTCATGGCTGGCTGCCATGGGAAGGATAGAGTGGACAGAAGCCCAGCACTGGGAGGCACAGACCGGCCTGGGCAGCCTGATTCCATGTTGGTCCTCCGATTTGGGCTTGTCACATTTGTTCCGAGCTGATTGATTAATGAGGCTCTTGGGGAAGGCTCAGAACAAGGGGCCTGGGGTCAGGGCTGTGAATTAAACATGGGCCTCAGCTCCTCACTGGCGCCAGCTGAGGAGTCCAGGGACGCCCGCCCGAGTGGAGCCACCAGTCCCCCCGAGGAGGGAGCCTCAGAGTCTCCCCTTACAGAAGTGGAAGGGGCTCGTGGGGCACTTACGTACGTGCAAAACTTCTTGCATGGTTTGTGGCAACATTGCCAAGTGTCTACACGTTTCTCCTGGTAGCTAGTCAATGTGTGCGTTCACAATTCTGTGCAGCCTGCATGGACATCATACATGTGAATGCACATGTGAATACCTGTCAGAGTGTGTGTGTGTGTGTGTGTGTGTACAGGAAAGAACCTGGTAAGCAAATGAGAGGTGGATGCTGGGACTAGAGTGAGGAAAAAGGAATAGACTAGAACTACTGTCTGCAGCTATTCTGTTCTTGGATTATTCCATTCTGCCCTGGACTGGGCCCAGCAGATTCCAAGTCCTGTTAGAGCTCCCCACACCTCCTGGGGAGTGGGCGGCCCTTTCCCAAGGTGTGCTGCTCTCAGTGGGACCTGACACGTGATTGTGGCCCTCCACCTGACCCCATGGCCGGCTCTGCCCACAGGGGACCACCACGTTGTCCAGCTGCAGCTCAAGTCGAAGGAGACAGGCATGACCTTCGCCAGCACTAGCTTTGTCTTCTACAACTGCAGCGTCCACAATTCGTAAGTGTCCCCCAGTCTCACTCAACTCCCTGTTTCTGGGGTCAAAGCTCATCCAAAGATAGGAGGCCCCACCCTTGTTCCGTCTTACCATCCGAAGGCCCTATAAGGTGACCTCTCACCTCCCTCCTCTGGCACCCATGGGGTTAATGGGAAGAGGCTAGAATCAGCAGAGTGAGAGCCTGTGAGCTGGGGAGCTCCAGGTCCCTCGCCCATACATCTTCTCTGGCATAAATCTGTCTAACCTGATTCACCTTCCACCATCGGTTGAGGAGGGGGTGCTTTTCACCTGCAGAACAGAGCAGCCAGCACCCCAGATGAGAGAAGGGGTCTGGGGAGTGAGAGGATGTCCCATGTGTGTGAGCAGGTGGTCCCACAAGTCACCCGAATGCTCAGCTTGCACAGTTTCCCTGCAGAGGGGTCAAGACTCAGCTGGCAAGGGTCAGAGGAAGGCTTTGGCCTGGGGCGGGGTCTGGCTCTTGCTCAGGTTCCAGCTCTGGCTCTGTTTGACTGGAGCATCCACTTCCTGAGGGAAGCCACGGAGGACAGAGGCTCGGGCTGTGGCATCAGGCCAGCTAGTCCACATAGCTATTCTGTGCCCAGTGTCTTCTGTAAACGAGGAAGCGGTAGTTCTCCTCCTGGGGATGTCACCCACATACTTAACAGCTGACATGGTGAGGGCTCGGTCCCATTGTCTGGTACTTTGCTGATTGCTTGCCAGCCCCCACCGGCGGCTGTGAGAGCTAAAAAAGCCATTACAAGGATGGCACTTAGATCCATGTCTGGCCCATTGTTTAGGCACTGTGCACTTTACTGTTATTATATTATTATTTCCTCTCTAAAAGGATGGGTTTGGACCATACTGAGAAGGTACAAACCTTTCTTTCACCATAGAAACCTTTCTTCAACTAAAATCAGGTGTGAAAGCCCGAGAAACAAAATGAATGGAAGTAGAAGATGGTTGAGAGTTAAGGGCACCTGGACCCCCTCTGTCTAGGAATCCCTCACATCTCACACAGTCTCCAGAAAAGCTCCATGGAACTCCCAGGCTTCCCTAGAGCACAGTTTGAAAGCCACAGAGCCTGATCCCAAAAAGCTCTGCTGGCTTTAACATAATGTTCTGTTTCCTTCTCCATATAGGACAAGCTAGTTAACATCACCAAAGATATTTGGGGCTCTAGGCTGTGGGCTTTGTCTGGTTATTGGTTATGGCAGCTGTGAGTCCACAGCTTGGCTCTCTTTGGAGCCCCACGTAACAGGCGGCCATTCCTCCCAGCCAATTGGAATTCTCTTCCTCCTCCTTTCAAAAGAGCTTGCCATGGCTTTACAATTAGTAACCTAATCCCTCACTCCCCTTTTGCCCCTCTAGGAAAGTGAAGTTAGTAGATGAAAGCATATTCTAAGTTTCCATTCAGTCTATCAAATGACTTTAAGCTTCCTATGTGCAAGACAGTGTGTTACTCATTAGACAGGGAGGATCAGAAAATAATAACATGCAAAGATTCAATCCCTACCCCCCAAGAATCATGGCCTAGTGGGCAAGCAGATACACAGGACAGCACATAAGTAAAATATAATACAGCAAGACCAGTACTGTCTCAGAGACAGAAACAAGGGGATGAATGGGGTGAAGGTTTCAGTGAGACCAACTCGCCATCAGTCAAAGAAGCAAGAGGAGATGGTGAGGCAGAAGAAATGGTACTCCAGGTAGAAGGACAGCTTGGTGACAGCACAGCCTGTTCTTGGCTGACACACCAGACGCGTGCTGGGAGGGTGGGCCTGGACCACAAAGGGCTTAGCCTGCATGGCAAGGTATTTAGGTTTGACCTTTTATAAGAAGGGAACCATGCTGGGTTTTAAACAGGAAGGTGCTTTTATCAAGTTGCCTTGTGTTTCCTAGGGTAATGAGTAGAGGTTGGGCTGCCAACTCTACAAGAGCCCATCATACTGAGGGGGCAGCCTCAGGACCTTCCTCTGCCAGGGTGGGTCCATGTCAGCCGAGACTCTGGAGTCAACTGGAATTAAAACTCAATTTCACTGTTTGTCCTAATTCCAATGGGTTCTCTGGATGAGCCCCTCAACTCCAGACCTCACTGTTTACCTATTCAGCCAATGCAAGGGCCATCCTGTAAAAATGGAGGGCGCTTGATGAGGTCCCGGGGGATCAGGCTGTCAAGTACCTGACTAAAAGGGAGGAGGCCAGAGACTCCCAGCTTCCTGAGGACTTGGAGAGAAAGGGGCTGGGTTTTTAACCAGATCTGCTCTTCCTGACTGTGTAAGGGTGGTTTCTCCTACCAGGAGACACGTTTTGCTAGGCTCTGGAGTCTTCGGCGCCCGGCTTTGGGCGCATACGGGTTCTCTGACGTGTGCCTTTTCCGCCTCTGTGCCCAGGTGCCTGTCCTGCGTGGAGAGCCCGTATCGCTGCCATTGGTGTAAATACCGCCACGTCTGCACCCACGACCCCAGGTCTTGCTCCTTCCAGGAAGGCCGGGTGAAGCTGCCTGAGGTAGGTCCCGCAGCCAGAGCCGTGAGTGCTGCCTGCCGTGAGCAAGGGACACACAGGGAGGCTCTCCCTTAAAAAGAGGAAAGAGAGGTAAATCCAGGAGGACCACCCCCTCGCTCTCCAACCCCGCCTCTTAAAGGATCATTTCTTGAAAGCAGTAAACAAGCAAAGTTCTCCACTCTGGATCAGTCCTGGGGGTTCAGTTACAGGCAGAAGTGCCTTCCAGGTCACTCCAGCCAGCATGACCCTCTGCACACCAGGTGAGTTCCAAAACAATTCCAGAGGTGTGTGTGTGTGCCCTGGAAATAATTGTACAGAGCAGGATTGTGTGTAGAGTCCTCTAGCTTTCCCTTGGAGCATTGTCCACAAAGCCGAGCTGAGATCAAAAAGGTCAAATTACCTCCACCCCTGCAGAATGGTGGTTCTCAAAGTGTGGTCCCCAGACCAGCAGCATTGGCATCACCTGGGAACATGTAGAGATGCAAAGTCTCCCAGACCAGCTGATGGCCCCTCGGGGCTGAGGCATCTGCGATTCAGCTGCACAGTCCACTCTGAATCACTGAGTCAGGCTCCATGACCATGGCACCGTTTCTGTTCCCTCCTCATCTTTAGTCTTATCCCTGCAAAGTCTTCATCATCATAATAGACATCCTCTATGCCTATATTGTCTCCTCTCTGATAATGTAAGCTTTAGGGCAAAGACCTCAAGGATAATGGGTGTAAAATCACTTTGAAAAAGTCTACTGTTGTTCCAACATGATGGTGCTTTTTGACTCCAACCATGGGGTCAGTAGTTCTGAGCAGAGTGGTTTAGAATGCTGTTGTTTAGAATAGAAAGATGGAGAAGCGATATCTATACCATGTTGGTTAGACCCCACTGGATGCAAGGACAGGGCACTGTCTCAACCAACACTGGACTCAGACAGGCTCCGATATTGCCCCCACCCGCAGGTCTTGGATGTACCTTCCAGCCCTCTTCACACATCTACATGAGTGCCATGACCATATGGCAAAACCATAGCTGTGAGAGCAGGGCCTTTCAGGTACAGAAAGCATAAGGGCTCTTTAGGGGACTGGATGGGGCATGGTGAGAACACAGAGGCTCGCCTTGGTGCCCCCTCCCCCTCCGGCTAGATTCCCACCCACCAGGAACCCTAAATTAGGCCAAACCCTTAAGGGCAGGAGGGAAGCTGTCTTGTCTCTGAAAGGTAGGAATGACACCTCACCACCAGCATCTTCTTTTCTTTTTCTTTTGCCTACACTGGGTCTTGGTTGCAATGCACAAGCTTCTCTTGTTGCAGAGTGCAGGCTCTAGAGCTCACAGGTTCAGTAGCTGCAGCGTGCAGGCTCTCTAGTTGCAGCATGCGGGTTTAGTTGTCCTGAAGCATGTGGGACCTAAGTTCCCCAACAAGGATCGAACCCTCGTCCCCTGCATTGGGAGGCAGACTCTCAACCAGTGGACCACCAGGGAAATTTCTCACCACCAGCATCTACTGTGTCGGGCCCTCCTTACCCAGGAAAAATAACTGACTTGTGCCTGGCAATGAGGAATTTCCAGCCCTGGATCCCGTTTTCCCAGGATGTGCTGGCCAGGCAGGACTTCTCCGGGTAGAGAGTGGGCAGAGCCGTCCATGTAGAGGGAAAGGCAAGGAATGGTGAGGTTGTCGAGTAAAAGGATGATCCCTACTGGGTGGGGGATCAAAGGAACAAAGAAGACAGAAAAAAGCAGAAATGTGAAAACATTCCTCAAGGTCATTAAATGATTTCAGGGCTTGTGAAATCCACGAGATAGCTCAATTGTCTCTGTTTTGGTCTCATTCTTGGGCCTCTCCACACATGAAATCCCTCCCAGATACACCAGCCTGGGAAGCTGGACAGAGGCTGAAATCCTCTTTTGACTGCTCCCGTCAAGTCCCTTGTAGGTTTCAGACCAGAATAAGAACAGGCTGTGGAAATCTCTAGACCCTCTATGACCCTCTGCCTCTATGACCGGGTCTGTCTATGGCTGGAAATGGCTGCTCTGAATTCATAATCCAGAGAAGAGCCCCAGACCTAGATCATCCCTTCATGGGGAAAGGAAGAAAAGAGGTTATGTCCTGGCTTTAAGTAGGAATGTGAGTCTAATTTTTATGGTTACAGTCTCTGCTTGTCTTGAACTAAGACAAAGTGGAGCTAAAGCTAATAAGACAGACAGGGGTCTGACAGCCAAGGGGCACATCTTGGCATGAAGACCCTGAAAAAAGGCTGTACCGTCTCCTCAGTCCTGGACTTTTGTCTTAGTGTGATGTCAGGAGCAGAAGAAGGGCTGGTTGACCCACCAAGCAAGGGCTAAGAGCTTAGGAAATATGTCTTCTTATGTTGCTCAGAAACCCACAAGTAACTTGATGGAAGCAGAGACAAAGAGGTTTTCAGACTGCCTCTGGCTTCCCAGACTGGTGTATCTGGCAGGGATTTCACGTGTAGAGAGGCCCGAGAATAAAATTAAAACAGAGACAATTGAGCTATCTGGTGGATTTCAAAGGCCCTAATCATCTAATTACCTTGAAGGAGGTTTCCACATTTCTGCTTTTTCTGTCTTGTTTGCTCCTCCTGTCCCAAGTTCCTTTTCTTTTAAATATGTAAAAGGAGCTGGCATCTGCTATTCAGAAAGAGAGGGGAAAAAAAACAAAAAAGAATAAAGCAAGAGCCCACCACGTTTCCCAGTGGCATTCAGTGATCTCCATAAAAGAGCAATGTTTTCAAGAGCCCAGATCACAAGCCAGGCACAGCTCCTATCTGTACCTGGTTGTGGCAAAGGTCACTGGGGATTCATGGAACCTCAGAGGGTGTGGCACCAGGGTCCTCGACAGAAGAAAAAGCCTGGAGGAGCGTGATGGATGGAGGGGCAAAGAGAAGGACTAACCCACTACAGTCCAGTCACCATTGTTATGGCAAGCCATCACAGTGACGGGCTCCCAGATACCTTGAAATCACCATGCCTCTCTTATCACATCACTGAATGGAATTAACATTGGCTTCTCTTTTTCTTGGATGTTTATTTATTTCAAGAGAAGGAAGCTTTACAGCTGTGCTCCTCCGAGTCCAAACTTGTAGGTTGCACTATACCCAGATCAATAACAGACTATTTTGAATATAACACAAAGAGGCCAGAGTTCACCACTCCATCGTGGTTGTTGTAACAGCGTCTTCCTGGAGATGTACCAAGGAGAAAAGAAATAAGTACATATCTGTGGACTATTGGCTGATTCGAGCCATTTTAGGTCAGCAGAAGAAGGTCATTGTCCTCAGAGATTTAAAAAAAAAAAAAAAGTCCTGGCTGCTAATGGAAATATGATGATTTTTTTTTAATGTCATTGTTTTGTTTTCTATATTTTTGTCTCTCAGAAGAGCTGGTAACAGGAATAAGGGGTAACAAAGAAATTTACACATTTGAATGGTGATTTTGAGGAAGACTCCAGACACAATAACCCAGTCTCCATGCCAGGTGAAGAGCTTATTCATGGCAGGGTACTCTGAAACATTGTCACAGGTCACCTCTCATCCTGCCTTACCCACTGCTGAGCATTCCTACACACAAAGCATTATGGGAGGTTTAACAGTATATAAAATTATATGGTGGCTCAGACAGTAAAGAATCTGCCTGCAATGGGAGACCCAGGTTGGATCCCTGCGTTGGGAAGATCCCCTGGAGAAGGGCATGGCAACCCACTCCAGTATTCTTGTCTGGAAAAGCCCATGGACAGAGAAGCCAGGAGAGCTACAGTCCTTGGGGTCACAAAGAGCCGGACACAACCGAAGGACTAGCACACACACAAGAGACCAGTGGATCTGTATTTAGAGACGTGTGAAATGGGACCATTGGTCCACATGATCGCTGAGGTTCTGTAATTATCAGTGGAAATAATTTGGAGAACATCAACGAGAAACCCACATCCAGGAAGTGGCCTTATCGGGGGGTCTCCAAGGGTGGCCTAGGTCTCCCAGTTCTGCCCAACGAGGGGCTCACATAGCCTCAGGTTTGTAGCAGCCCTGAACTTCTAGGCCCAAACACACCCTGAGAATGAACGGGAGACTCAGCCCCAGCCATTCTTCTAGAAGTCCCTAGGTTTTCATTTGCTTTCCACCTTTGAGTGTGGGGATGTAGACAGAGGCCTTTTG
Organism: Bison bison bison; assembly: GCF_000754665.1. Lineage (NCBI taxonomy): Eukaryota > Metazoa > Chordata > Mammalia > Artiodactyla > Bovidae > Bison > Bison bison. The sequence goes on from NW_011495080.1 coordinate 5,402,913, forward strand.
TTAGCCAAGAAGGAGGCTGCCAGGTGGCCCTTCTACTCCCCAGCAGCATCCTGTATCCCTAAGAAGATTTTCATCCAGGCGTCTTCCAGTTTCAACACTGGCTTTGTTGACTGACTATCACCACGCATGTTGAATTACCTCTTTTTTTCCCCTGAACAAAGAGGGCATTCAGGTGAAGTTATTGGTCTGGAACAGAGAACTGGTCAATCATTGTTGTTATTATATTAATGGCACGTATTCTCCAGTAATTACAATTATTAGAAATAGAATGCCCAATAGCATATGTCGTTTATAGTCACTGTATTCCAGTTACAAGGAATGATTTTGTTTCAACTAATGATGGCATTGTGATAACAAGCCTGGGTCTTTAGATCAGCTGCCAGATCCCAGGTACCGACAAGAGTAGGAGGAGGAAGATGAGGGAAAGCTGAAGATGGATCACAGTTTTCAGTCTTGTTCTTCCAGTATCAGCTGAGACTCCTGGCTTCCCACTGGAATGGGCTTTCACCAGGACAGCTACCAACAAGGCCATGCTCTCGCCTTCACCAAGGAGGGAGGGGCTGCTGGTCTCCAAGTGGTTTTGGAATCCTCTGCTAGGTGACCTGAGCCCCCCATCAAGCCCACGCACTTAATAACTATGGTTCTTGGGGAACAAAGGCAAACTTCCATGGGAAAGCACATGCATTGAGAAGAATTTATCCTCAAAGGACTATTTTGCTGTTATTTCTCATCTACACTGAACGACAGAGTCAGCTATACTTGATGCTGTGTTGTTCTGGCTCCAGCCTGGCTGAGCTTTGCGAGGAAGGCAAGGCTCACCTAGCGCCCATGAGCAGGCTCATAGAGGAGCTTCCTGCAGCCCCTCTCTTCCTGAAGTTCAACCAGAGCCTTTCTCCAGAGAACCGCTGTGAGATCAGAAGAGGCAAAATGAATTCTGATTTCCAAAGCTGTGCTTGAAAGCCTCTCCCCAAGTCCCCTACTACCCCGATAGCGCTGAGATGAATCCATTGCCAGGACAGGTATTGGGAAACCTGCAGATACCAAGGTCAGTCCTCCCCAGGACTGCAGAATTAGTAAGGCAGGGAAAGTCCAGGCCCAGGACAGGCTGCTGAAATAAGCCCCATGCCCAGAGATAAGGCAGGCCAAGGGCCTGTCCCCCAGCAGGACTTGAAGAAGCTCAGGTCACCTTGTCAGTGACTCTGCTCCCCTTTTTGCAGAGGAACTATTCCGGAGACCCAACTCAAGGAAACAAAAGCATCCTTGCTATGCCTTTCACCCTCCTTTGAGAAAACAAAGCCAAACCCAGCTCAAGAACTTGCTCGCCCCTTGTGCCCCTGCCCCCTCTGCAGGTTTCTATTACTGGGTTGCCATTTCTCCACTCAGTTGCACTTTCCATCAATCTCATCTGCCCCTCCCCCTGCTTAAGGTTATGGGTATTTCCTTTTTGTATTATTACTTGGCTCTCTCCATAAACCGGCCCATCGTAGATCACGCTAATGGCATTATAAACTTGGGGAACAGTGAAGAAAATATATGGTGCATTGCATTTTTGTATTGGGCACCCTGGGTCTGAGAAGGTGAGTGTAAATTTGGGGGTTGAGGCTGGGGCTGACTTGGCTTTGGAATTGATGGCGGCTGAGGTGACATGGGGGGAGGGGTGACCTGCAAATTACTTATTTCTTAGCTACCCTTCTGTGCTGCCCCCACCCAGCTCCCCCACTCCCGCCCCAGAACATCACATCCCCCTAGTCTTGCAGTAACAACTGAGAGAATTAGAGCCCTCATCTTGTAAACACACTAGGGGCTGTAAATCCACAGCCTACCACCACCCCCTCCCCAGGCACCACCAGCCCTGGAGGCAGATTTTCCTCTCCCAGCTGGGCAACACTCTTTATGTCCTTGTTCAATTATTTAAATGTGCAATGAAACACAATAAAGCAGCCAATGACACGCTGGACATGGTAGACAGAAAGGCGTGCTTTTTGCCCTCATGTGTCGGCTTGGGGTTGACGCTACCCCATAATTGGTCATGCTGTCTTTACTTCTGTGTTCATTTCAGTGGAAAAGTGGAAACTAAAACATGCACAAGGCTAGATGGTGGACCTGGAGTCCACCGGAGCCTCTTCCTGAAAGCCAAGACATTAAAAATGTTCTTGCACTTCAAGGCACCCTTCTCCCCACCCTCAGCTTATTCTTAGGACTGCAGAATGTCGTCACGGGCAAAACAGCCTCCCCAGGAATCTGGCTCTTAATATAGGCATGAGTCTCCAAATAATCTTGCTAAATGCAGGTGTTTTCTACTCTCCAGGAGCTGGCCCTTTCAAATGATTGTTTAAAGAAATATCTTCTCTGGAAAAAGAAGGGCAGAATGTTTTTAAGGAATTCAATTGTAAGGGGGTTTGGTCATCATGTGGGGATGAAAGTGAGATGATGATGGGAGTGTCTTGTTCGTGGTCATTGTGGGGACTAAGTGAGGTAACTGGTCTTCTTCATTTCTTGCTCATGGACATGGGGGTGATCATATGTGTTGTGCTGTGAAATAAGATAGCACGTGGCAAAATGTGTGTAAGGTGATGGAAACGTGGGTTACGGGATGAAGCCTTGTACTCCTTGCACCGTGTTGATTGTCTGAGCTAGAGTAGCAGTATCACACACTGCCTATCAGTGTCCGCTGGTGTGACTATGCCAGGTTGCAATATTGTTTTTGTCCAGTCACTCAGTCATGTCCGATTTTTTGCAACTCCACAGACTGCAGCATGCCAGCCTTCCCTGTCCTTCACTATCTCCTGGGGTTTGCTCAAACTCATGTCCATTGAGTCAATGATGTCATCCAACCATCTCACTCTCAAAATATCAGTTATTAAAATACTTCCGTCCTAGGAGAAGGAAATGGCAACCCACTCCAGTACTCTTGCCTGGAAAATCCCATGGATGGAGGAGCCTGGTAGGCTGCAGCCCATGGGGTCTCGAAGAGTTGGACACGACTGAGTGTCTTCCCTTTCACTTTTCACTTTCATGCATTGGAGAAGGAAATGGCAACCCACTCCAGTGTTCTTGCCTGGAGAATCCCAGGGACAGGGGTGCCTGGTGGGCTGCCATCTATGGGGTCACACAGAGTCGGACACGACTGAAGTGACTTAGCAGCAGCAGCAGTAGGTAAATGGCACTTCCAGGAGACCAACCTCCCCCACAAAGTACCCCCCACCACCTTCCAGCATGCAGTGGTTGATATTTTGAATACCACGCTGTGAGCTACCTGAACAGGCATTGTTTGCCCCCATTTTAGAGATGGGAAAACTGAGTCTCAGAAAGGTGATGTGAGGATGTGTCCCAGATCATCTACTGGGTTGATAATAGAACTGGGACCATACAATTCACTGAATCCAAACCAGCCTCTTCATTTTATGGGTGAGGAGACCCAGAGGGTTTGGGAACTTGTCCAAAGCCATGTGGTTGGCCAGCCGAGGTCCTCTCTCAGAGCACACGGAACCTTCTGGAAGAGGGGACAGCCGCTAGATGAGCAGTGAACAGAGCTGGGACCTCTCTACCTGTCTGCCCTGTGTTAGGGGCACTTGGAGCTGTTGAAATTGTCAGGCTCTAAAGTCAAGAAGGGGTGGATAGGCTGGACCGTGGGAATTGACGTGAGTTCGTGGAAAAGAACAAAATAACACAGAGGCGAGGTGGGAGCAGGGGAGCAGGAGCCTTAGAAAAAGGGAGTAGCTGAGAGACCAGGTGCAGCCTGAGCTGAGACGGATGAACGAGGAAAGAACCAACTTTTTTTAAATTTGAGCACTTGCTCCTCTGTGCCAGACGTATTATACAGGGTGGTTCATGAACTTCCCCTAAAATGACCCTATGGGGACGGGTTTTTAGTCCCCATTGGTAGGGAAGCCCTGCACTGTTCAGAGCCTGAACAGTGAACAGTGAACAAGACTGAAGTCAGCAAGAGGAAGAAAACGGACTTGCACTTGTACAGGATTCCCAAACCAGGTTCTTTCTAGTTAAGAAAGCTCAAAGGTGAGGACCATGGCTGGAGCGCTGGGGAACAGGGCCTCAGAGAAATGTTTCGTGGAGAAACGTGGAAGTCTGCTCTGAAATTTCCCCTGAGCAGACTCAGAGGTGGTGTTGTATCTGGCATCTCAGCACGAGGCTAGGCAGGGTCTGGGGTGTGGGGGCGGAGGCAGCTGGGTGGCAGTGGTCCCTCCATGCCTTGTTGCCTGGGGAGAAATTGCCATTTTACTTTCAATTAGGAGGGACACTGTGGTCAATCAGTAGCACCACCAGAAGAAAATGGGCCCGGCCCAGCCCCGACTCTCTCCAATTATTATTAATGAACTTAGTCTCAGAGCCGCCAAGCTTTTTATATGCAAAATAGGCCTTTATGGGGCCACTGGCAAGGAGGACTCATTAAAAAACAAATCTCAGAGAGAATCTTACAGGGGAAGAGAGAGAGGCTTAACTTCCATCCCAGACCAGAACGGGTCCAGCCCCCAGGCGAGGATCCAGCTCACCACAGGAGGGTTTTGAAGGCTCCTAGTCCTAAATTCTCTGGGGGATCTTTCTGACCCACCACCCCATCCTAAGGTGGTCCTATCTGCCAGGGAGAACTTGCCTCTTTCATTAAGAGGAGGAAGGATGGCAGGTCAGCATCTGAGTTCTTTAGCTGCCAGTGCATCTGCTGACATTGAACTGTTATTTTTTCCTCTCACTGCCTTGGTTTCTCCTGTGCGAAGTAGAAGGGATCCTTGGGTTGACTGAGAGGACTCTGAGATTCAGACACCCTCGCTGTATTGTTCTTGAGCTGCTGTATTTTCCTGTAGGACTTGGGGATGAGAAATCCCAACTCTACTCCTCTTAGTCCAAATACATCCCTAGATGCAGCTCCTCCGGCAAATGTGGGTTTCAGTTCAGTCATGAAGTTGTGTCCAACTGCGACCCCATGGACTGCAGCACGCCAGGCTTCCCTGTCCATCACCCACTGCCGGAGCTTACTCAAACTCATGTCCATTGAGTCGGTGATGCCATACAGCCATCTCATCCTCTATCGTCCCCTTCTCCTCCTGCCTTCAATCTTTCCCAGCATCAGGGTCTTTTCTAGTGAGTCAATTTTTCGCATCAGGTGGCCAAAGAACTGGAGTTTCAGCTTCAGCATCAGTCTTTCCAATGAACATTCAGGACTGATTTCCTTTAGGATGGACAGGTTGGATCTCCTTGCCGTAGCAGGGGGCAAGGTCAGGCCTGTGCCACTTTTGGAGAGGGAGCGCTGCCATGGTCTCAGGGAGGAGGAAAGAGTGGAGTCAGGATGGGCCCAACCCCTCTGGCTCACCAGTCCCCACTTGGCATCAGTCTTCTCTCCTGAGTTCCCAGCATCACACATCTCCCACTCCGACCTGAACTTCATCCTTTTCACAAAATCGTTTGTCTTGTGTCCCGAGTTTTCATGTTGCCCGAGCAGAGGGGCTGAAATAGCAGCAGAGGTAAGGGCACAGGATGGACCTTTAGGACGCTCAGTCCACGTGGGACCTCAAGGTCCCGGAGACCCACATGCTCTTAAGCCTCAAGGCCAGAAGCAGGGTTCAGGCTCCATCCCTTCTCCCCACCTGCTGCTCCTCTCTATTTTATTTAGTTAAAACTGGGTCAGAACACACATATCATAACATTTGCTATCTTAGCCAGTTTTAAGTGTACAGTTTAGTGGTGGAAAAAGTGCATTCACATTGTTGTATAGCCATGACCACCATCCATCTCCAGAACTTTATTCATCTTTCCCAACTGCAACTGTGCACCCATTAAACACTAACTCCCCCTGAAACTCCTGTTCTATCTTCTGTCTCTATGCATGTGACTACCCTGGGTAGTCACGTGAATGGAATCATGTAGTGTTTGTCCACAGTGATTGGCTTGTTTCACTTGGCAGAATGTTTTCAAGATTCACCTATGACTTAGAGTGTGTTTAAATTCCCTTCCTTTTAAGGCTGAATCATATTCCATTGCATATCTATATAACATTTTGCTTATCCATTCATCTACGACGGCACCTCCATTGTTTCCACCTTTTGGCTGTTGTGAAGGATGCTGCCGTGAATGTGGGCATCAAGTATCTCTTGGAGACCCTACTTCCAGTTCTCTTGGATTCAAACTCAGATGTGGATAGCTGGGTCTGCTGCTCCTGGTCTGGCCTCTCTTCAGGTTAAAGGAGTGGATACCCTGGAGGAGAGGAGGGGCTTCATTTAATGGGTCCTGGGGTGCTCCCCTAAGGCAAGGCTACAGGGTCATGGGACAGAATGGAGGTGAGACCACCCTAATCATGGAATCAGGACTGGTTAGAGCCAAATGGGTCCTTGGATTCCACCCACTTGACAGATGAGGAAGTTGAGTCTCAAGTGGGGACGGATGTGTAATGTGGTCAGGCTTCCATAGCTTGTCAGAAGCTCAGTGGCTCTAGAGCTCTTCTCCCTCCAGTTTTCAGTGACTGAGGGGCTCATGTTTGCTTTCAGACCCAAGGGACAGAACTCCTGGGTGCCTGATTGCCTGGGACCCCTCCCATCAGGGTCTCAGGCCTTCCCTTGGCCTCTTTCTTGCCTTACTTTACGAGGAAGAGAGCTGAGGTTGGGGATCTGAGAGTCTGCAGTGAGCCCATGAGGCAGCATCCTTATGAAGGATGTGTGAACCTTGCTTTGACCATTGACCTGCCCAGAGCCATCTGTCTGGTGGGCCTGCCCCAAAAGAGTATCACGCTGGGAGGAATCTAGGCATGGAAAACACACCTGACCCTGGGCCTCACTCCTGCCCAGGCCAAGACTCTCTTCCAACCAGCTCCTGAGAATCCAGCCACATGCTAGCACCCACGTCCCAGCTGGGCAGAGCGCCATGCTCCTTACTTGACCCCCTTCTGCCCCCAGCCCTCTCTGGACAGAGCTGATTGCCCAGTGAAAAGGGGCCAGTGATCCACCTCCTGCATCCCTGAATGTGCTCAGAAATCAGTGGCTTGCCCCATCAGAGGGAGCTCAGTGTGTGTCTGCCGAGGGGCACTTCCCTGGGGTCAGATCATCCCTAGAGCTCAGGCAGAAGCTTTCTGGATTCCAGAGGTCTCTGGGGCTCATTCCAGAACATCCCCAAATGCCAGACTCAGCCCACCTCTGGAAGGTCCTCTCACACCCACCTGGGCCGTGGTCCAGACTGATGTTCTAGAGCCTCGATCCCAGGCTTCGGTGTCACTGCGGGGCTGCTGGCATGGGTCCTTTTGTCCCAGTGCTTGGCAGCCTGAAACCAAGGGAAAGGGGTTGGCAGCCCAAAATGAGACAGGACCCCTAGCCAGAAGAGTTCTGTCTGCCAGGGTAGAACCCTCACCCTTGAGAGGGGACCCCTGGGAGTCTGGACCACAGGGGCTGGCGAGAGCGGGGTGGGGGTCGACCTCCGTGGGGAGTGCCTCAAGGACTCGGGACATGGGGTGCTCAGTCCCTCTGCCTGTCTGCTGGGGGCTGGGCGTGGGCAGCAGTGCAGAGGGCCCCATGTGGGGAGCCCCTGGGAGGGGTGAGATGACGTGGAACATCTGGGTGATGTCAGGGGCTCCTGCCCCTTGGGCTCCCTGTACCCCAGCTGAGCCTCGCTGTCTGTCCAAAGGACTGCCCCCAGCTGCTGCGTGTGGACAAGATCCTGGTGCCCGTGGAGGTGATCAAGCCCATCACCCTCAAGGCCAAGAACCTCCCGCAGCCACAGTCGGGGCAGCGCGGCTACGAGTGTGTCCTCAACATCCAGGGCAGCGAACAGAGGGTGCCCGCCCTGCGCTTCAACAGCTCCAGTGTGCAGTGCCAGAACACCTCCGTGAGTGCCCACTCGCGCCTGCCCCTGCACCCACTCCTGCCCACCGCTCTCTCCTGGCCTCAGTCAGCTCAGCAGGGCAGGACTGCCCTCAACACCAGCAGAACTGTTTAGCTCCCCTCCCACCGCTTCTGCCAACCCTGCCGACCCAGACAAACTCACCACGCCTTTGCCTGCAGGTGTGACCCTGTCGTGGTGACCCGAGGGGCTAGGGGCCAGCCATGGGGCTGCTAAACACTGTCTGTGGGCTTAGATGTGTTTGCGGGGCTCTGTGCTCTTTCCTGAGAGGAGCTCTGGAAACTCTGGGCCCGGACTTCCTACCAGGGCTGACCTGAGGGTCTCATCTGAGCTCACAAAGGCCACCCCCATCAGCCTTTACAGCCACACAGAGGCTATGTCCCAGCACATGAGGCTTCTGAGCCAGGCCAGCATCCACAAAGATGCTGAAACAGGAGGGAGCTGGCCGGGGCTGTGCTGCAGGGATCCACACGAACCCTGCCCAGTATTTAGAAATCCATATTAAATCCGTGCCGGACCAACTATGGCTCAGCTGCCCTCTACTGCCAACAGCCTTTGCCTGATCCCTGGTCACCACACAGTGTGCCCTAATGGGGCACCCCCTGCCTGTCTGCCGGCTCCCCCGATGGCCTTTGACCTTCTCTCTTTCTGGCTACTTCTGTGCACCCAAATGCTCAGAGACAAACAGTAGACTTAAACACTTGTAACATTTTTGAGCTATATGAGACCTACATTCTCCTTCACAGTACAGAAGAGAAACTGGAGGCCCAGAAGAAGGGGCAGGATTGGGTTTGTGGGGCTGAGAGTTGTACAATTTGGGGGACCTTCTTTAAGAATGAAATGCATCAATTCAAATGAGACACACAGGCAGGCCTTAGGATGGTCTGTGCAGGCTCGCGCAGGGCCCTAAAGCTGACCCTTAGGCTCCATTCACTTCAAGGTAACCCGTCAGGGCGTGATGGTCAAATCTGCTTCTGGTCCCCAGAGGCCCCAGGGCCAGCCACCCTTGCTCAGGGTCACACAGCTGGTGAGTGGCAGGGCCAGACCTGGGCACAGGGGTCCCGTCCCCTACCACACTGTGTGTGTCATTCATGCCATTGCTTCTGGGTACCTACAGGTGAGACTGTAATTAAGCATGTGACGTGGGACCAGGAGAGCCCCTGACAAAGCTCTTCCCGGGGCACCCCGCTCTTCCTGAAGGAAGCAGGCTAGGGGTGAACGGAGCTCCGAGGGGTGAACATGCTGGCCCCGGGTTGCTTATCATTTAGCAACTCCTGGTGATCAACCTCCCAACCTCTGAAACCCCAGATGTGTGCCCACCTCTCATGTCTACATCTTCCTCCTCCCCAGTGGCCAGGCTCTGTTGCAGACTTCTGCAGCACCCCAGATTAAACCTGCAAGGGATATTAAATGCCTCCTGCTTTCTCATGAATCCTGAGGCGGAGCAGGCCCCCCAGGGTCCAGCTCAAATGATTCTCCCCAAATGAGGACATCCCGTGGGAAAAGTAAGCCTGAGTTCCACATTTGACCCAGCAGTAGGTTTTCAGGCTTTAGAGAAAATAGGCTTTTGTCCTCAAAGAAGCTGCCCCAGGGATCCAGATCCCAGAGGCGTCAAGAGAGAGGAAAGAGTCTGTGGCCTCTGAGTCACTGGGCTTCAGGGCCCTGTGCTAGACTGAGTTCTGTGGAATACAGGAAGCTACCCCAGGTAATAGCCAGGCAGGTCGGGGCCAGGTCTCCTCCTCTGTGATGCCCCTTCTGAGTCCCTAGTGCTGGCTAGTACCAGTGGGATAAGGAAAGGCACTGCTGACCCCCAGCATGGGCACCTGCTGGTCTGATGTTGAATTCTCGGGAGCTAAGAAATCACAGATCACTCAGCTGCTTGTGCGAGAATTTCTCATCCTAGAGCCTGATGCCCCAGGGCATGATGGTCAAATCTGCTTCTGGTCCCCAGAGGCCCCGGTCCACGGAGTCCTGCCCGATCAGCCAGCCTCCAGGGTACACGGGCTCAGCCACCTGCAGATCTGTCTCCAGAAGTTTGGAGACACCAGATCCATGGCAGAAATGTGACACTGGGGCTGGAGGCCTGGAACCCAAGGCTCTGACCGCCAAGGAGAGGAGGCGACTTCTAAGCTCCTGACCTTCCCCTTGCCGTCCCCTCAGGAGTGGGGAGGGCCTGCGCTGGCCTCTGGCCCCCTGGACTTGGGAATCCTCTGGAGGCCTCCCCACCCCCATGGACAGTCTCAGTGCCTCCGAGGCCCTGCTCCCAAAATAGCCTTTTTCCTCTTGCCTTTTTCACTTCAACACCCTAGTAAGGAAGGTAATGGGGGCATTTGTTTCTCTATCATTTTAAAGTCTTAGAAACTGAGGCAACAGGAGGTGTACCCCACAGAGTGAGTTCTAGGAGGGTCCAGGACCTGCTGAAATCACACAGTTCAGGAAGGCTTATCAGGAGCCTCTCTTTTCAGGGGGATCAGTGGGATCCCAGTTGAAATGCCATCTGGGCCAAGGTGGTGCTTACTGTCAAGTGACTTCCTTAAAAAAAGACAATTGGGGTCATTGTGAGTGGCAAGCCTCCCTTACCATTGTAATAGAAAACAACGTTCAGGGCGGGACAAGACCTGAGTATTTACTTATTCCTGTGACAGAAGCGGGGAGGGGATGTCCAAAGTCCAGAGAGGGCAGGTGACCTGCCCTAGGTCACACAGCAAGTCATAGCCGATTTAGAACTAAAGCCCAGTCTTATAACACACCCCTCATCAAAGGTTAGGCCAAAACCAGCACTGAGCACTTTATAAAGTGCTTTTATAAAGCACTTTATAAAGTAGGGTCTGCTCTGCCTCAGGGAGGATGGTGGAAGGAGAGTCACCGTTGTTTTGTTTCCTAAATGAGCTCTCTGGAGTAGGGGCAGGAGGAGAGAAGGTTCTAACAGAGAAACCAACCCCTGCCCCCACACCCTTGGTTTCTGATGGCAGAGACAGGAGGGTGACCAAGAGGTCTCAGAGGAGAGCAGAAGAGGAGAGATGGAAAAGAGAGACATGGGAACATTTTGCACGGGGTAACCCCAGGGCTGGTAGGCAGGCAGCTCACTTCCAGCCCACTATGTGGGGACAGGCCCTGGGCCAATCACCGTAGCCCTCGGGGGCCTGTAGGCGGAAAATCAGGGCAGTTCGCAGGCAACAGGGGGAGGAGGGAGCAACTGTGGGTGTTTGCGGCCTCCTTTAGACTATGGCTCCAGAAATGCCAAGTGCTGCTAAGAATAGCACCCAGTCCCGCCCTGCAGTCACTGGCCATCACGATAGTCAGTGGGCCGCAGAGGGCTGGAGGGCTGGCTGCACTGCAGACGTAAGGCCCAGCTTCCACCCGCCCACGGGGGCCTCACGACTCCTTGTGGTGCCCCAGTTTACTGCGTGCAAAACAAGGATGGGGAGACTGATGGGGGTGGGGTGACGCGTTCCCGCTTCCTGCTTTACTGGAACACAGCTGGGAGTGTGTCTGCTGAGCCTCTGAGGTCCTGGAGATGGACGCAACACATATGCATTTGTGTGCGTGCTAAATTGCTTCAGTCATGTCCGGCTCTTTGTGACCTGGACTGTAGCCCTCTAGGCTCCTCTGTCCATGGGATTCTCCAGGCAAGAATACTGGAGTGGGTTGCCATGCCCTCCTCCAGGAGATCTTCCCAACCCAGGGATTGAACCTGCATCTCTTATGTGTACTGCAATGTCAGGCAGGTACTTTACCAGTAGAACCACCTGGGAAGCCCTGGCATCTTATGTTGGTGATAGAATTGATAGAAATTTCCACCAAAATATCTCAGACAGAGGAATGGCTGGAGGGAAGAATCTCCAAATTATACAGAGGTCCTCTCTTTGCTTTTAGAAGGTCGGGAAACTGAGGTTCACAGGGAATGAGTAACGTCATCTGTGAGCTGGGCCACCGTGAGCCAGCTCTTGATTGAGACACTTAACCTCCTGGCCCCTGGGAGCCTGAAACACTTTTCCTTCAGCTCTGGGCTTTGTGCAGATTAACTGCCCACTGATTACACAGGGCTGTATAAATGCTAAGTGGAGTGGAGGTGGGGATGTTGGGGCTGGGAACCGGTGGTCCAGGCTCCCCAGCAGGCTGCTTCCAGAAGGATATAGGTCAAAGGGGAGGGAGGGCATCTCCAGGAAGCAGAGTGACTTCCCTGGAGACCTAGAGGGTGGTGGGGAACACCGCGGTTAATGATTTCTGTTAATATTTCAGAATTAAGGTCTCAGGAAGGGAAGGAGAAAGAGGAAGCAATGCCCAGAACTTCTGATCCTTAAAGCCTTATAATTTCTATTTTTTTTCAAAAAGAAAATGTGTGCATATACACACACACGTACACACACGTCTGAACACATGAGTGTTCTCATCTGCATATGTCTCCGTACGTACTGAGTGTCTGGCACATACACACTCAATGGGCACTGCTATTATTCCACATGAACATAAACGCAGGGAACACAAGTGTGTTTTTACACAGCACCCTTCAGTGTACCCACACAGATTCAAATACACCGTAATATGTGGGTGCCCATTCTCTGTGACAGGCACTGTACCGCCCAGAGCATCGGACAGTTGTCTCGAACCCTCCCGACTGTCCCGTGAGGTACGCACTGTGTGTAATTCCTATTTTTCACGTGGAGAACCTGAAACTCAGCTCCTCTGCCCGCATTCACACAGCTGGTCACTGTGGCGTCCCTTCACAGCAGTACACGTGTGTGCCCATGTATGCTCACGGGCGCACACACGTCTAAAAGCACAGGGGTGCACAGACCTCTCCTCACGTCCACACGCATGCCAAGACGTTCGTGCATGCAGACATTCCCGAGCACACGTGGGTGGTCGGTCTTGCCTAGCTCTCTTGGGGATCTCAGGTCCTTCTGCAGAGGGCCCTGAAGGTGCTCTTGGTCTTTGGCTAACACACCCCTGGGCCAGACCCAGGCCCAGACCTGAGCGGCAGGAACCTGGCTCCAGTGCGATTTAGGCACTGCCAGCATCCTTCCTAGAGGTCTGGGCGGCCTCACACTGGTTCTCACCATCTGTCTCCCACTGGGGTCTCAGAGGAGGGGGATAGGAAGGATGAGGCAGAGGAGCTTGGCCACAGGAGGAAATGGGAAGGGGGTATCTGGAAAGTGTTCTCTGCCTCCCCGACCCCCCAGTCCTCTCCTACACACATGCCCCTTGGCAGGCCTCTGTCTTCCTGCTGCTAGCAGACAGCGAGGAGCAGTGATTCTCTAGATTCTCTTTAGCAGCACCCGGCTCACTAGAGTGCCTCCCTGGAAGTGCTCCTGTCTCCAGGGATTCCGATTTAGCAGGTCTGGGTAGGGCTCTGGAATCTGCATTTAGTAGACCTCATTCCCCACCCCCGAGGCCCCCATGACTGATGAAAGCAGTCCTTTTTTTTTTTTTTTTTAAGAAAACTCAGGGCAACTTGGAATGACCCACCCAGATGCAAAACACTTAACCTCTGGGGAGTTGATTACTAGCCTGCAAGGCAGAAAGCTTATGAATCATCAGCTGAGTTACAGGATGACCAAAAATATTCTCCAGTATTCTTTCTGCAGGAGTAGGAAGCTTTGCTTTATTCTACGGCTCAGCCCAAACTCTGACCCTGGCCCAGGAGTCATCGGTCAAGAGGGAGATTATGCAAGAGTGTGGATGGTGGTATAAACCACCACCACTGGGGGAGAAACACTGCATGTGGCTCCCTGGCCCAGGCATCATCAGCAAAGAGTTCGTGAAAACCTCTGGTGTGCTAGGGTAGAGCCTGAAGAAGGCTGGACACACACCCTGCTTGTGATTCTGTATGAGGACAAGGTCACAGCATGCTCATCATGGAGCACGCTCTGTTACTCAGGAATATAGGACAATTTCCCAGGTTAAGATAACATCTCCTTTAGAAGCCCCCACAGATAGGCTGCAGAGCAGAGGCCCCCGAGACCTTCTGCAGGCTGAGCATTCCAAGTTTCTGTGCTGTCATCCCCTCAGGGAAACAAAGCGTCAGCTGCCTGCCACAATAGCCACGCACATCCCCATGGCCCAGTCCCTCCAAACATAAACCGCGTTAAGAGAGCCTGCTGGCTCTGCAAACACAACTTCAGACCATGTCCCCTGGACGTAACTCTTCCAACAAATTGCCCACTCCCAGTGCCTCCTCCGCAGAAAACCTGTTTTAGCTTCAATCTCCCATCCCACCCCCTGTGGTGGGCAGAATCCAGTGGAATAATGAGAAAATCACCAGGTAGGATTGGAAGCACTACCCTGAGCGGGCAGCAAGTTCCTGCCGCCTGCCCTCCTTCTCTGGGAATGGTGAAGGGCATGCTGGCAGAAGGCAGATGGGGGCTGGCATGCTGGGGGCTGTACCGCCCACATCCCCGCCTCCCCGCTTAGCACCACAGTTCCTTGGGATAGACCCAGCCTGGGGCAGGGGCAGGGACATTAGAGGAGAGCTGGGTCAAGGAACAGGGCCTAGAGGCCTGGAACAGCTCCCCATCCAACAGACAGTGGCAGGGCTCGGGCCCTCTGCCCGATCTTGGAGCTTCTGGTGTCTTGACCCAGATTTCCAGGTTTGTGCTGGAAATCTGTGCGTTTCCCACCTCACCTCTGAGCTCTCATCCATCCTCTTCTGTTTAACCCCCAGCCACTCACCCCTAAAGAGAGAAGCCCCTTCATTTCTTCCCCATGTCTCCCCTTCTCTCCCTGCCTGAGAATTGATCAGGCTTGGCCAGTTCCCTGGTAAAGTACCCACCTCCCCTGAACATGTACTAGAAATGAAAGTTCCTGAATCGCATCGAGGGCCTGGCAAGGCCTAAAGGTCAGAACTCCCCACCTGGGCACCCAGTGGGAAGCAGTCTCCTCTCTCACCTAAACATCCAGGGGAAGGCTCAGCTGGCAGGAACAGACGTCCAGAGAAGGTGGCCAAGACTTCCTGTAGTCTGCTCCGTGAACCCACATTCCAAATGTGTGTCCCACCCAGGCCCGGCCCCTCCCCAGCTTAGCTTCTTGACCCCCTGCTCTGATCCCCTGAGACAGGCATTCCCACCTTGCTTGCACATGCGTGTATGTGTGTGTGCTTGAGTGTGCTTGCACGTGCACACACACATGTGCTTACGCAGTCTTGGCCTGTCCTGAGCCCCATGCACTCTTGTGGGCACCAAGCTGAACAATGGGCACGCCTCACCCCATAGAAATCTCTGTGACCAGCTTTCTCCTTTCTTCCCATCCTGGCTGCAGTATTCCTACGAAGGGATGGAGATCAACAACCTGCCGGTGGAGCTGACAGTTGTGTGGAATGGGCACTTCAACATTGACAACCCGGCTCAGAATAAGGGTACGGAAGGTGGGCCAGGTAGGCGGGCAGGGAGGAGCAGCTCCCATTCAGGGC
>NW_011495080.1:5418259-5443899 GCF_000754665.1 Bison bison bison
CGTGCCCACCCTCCACACCTCCCCAGCACCACCACTGCTCTGTGACTGCTCCAGTGGGTGGGCAGCTCCTGGGAGTGCAGTGGAGGGAGCAGGGTTAGCAAGGAGCAGCTAGCTAACCGGGTCCCTGCTTATGGGGTAGACTTCACCTCCCAGCCATGTTCTTCTGCCCAAGCCGTTTTTGCGTCCAAAAGGCAGAGGAGACAAGGCTGTCCGTGTCCCATACAGAGGCCAGGACTGCGTTCCCGGTCCATACTCCTGGCTGCCCCCACCCTGCCCCCACATCCAAACCCCTCTTGTCCTCTGCCTGCAGTTCACCTCTATAAGTGTGGGGCCATGCGTGAGAGCTGTGGGCTGTGCCTCAAGGCGGACCCGGACTTCGAATGTGGCTGGTGCCAGAGCCAAGGGCAGTGCACCCTCCGGCAGCACTGCCCTGTCCACGAGAGCCAGTGGCTAGAGCTGTCGAGCACCAACAGCAAGTGCACGAACCCCCGCATCACAGAGGTGAGCTGTGCTCTGCTGGGCCCTGTCCTGCCCCCCGGCTGGGCCCTGAAAGCCACGCCTGGCATGGTGGCCGGCACCCCACTGACCACCAGGTGCCCAACTGGCTGTGAGTAGCCTCGTTTTCCTGCAAATCTGCAGCAGCTCTAGGCTTGGCTCAGAGGCCCTTCCCACATCAGAGGAGGGCGAGAGCTGAGAGGGTGCAACTCAGCTGTCCTGTGGCATCTCCGTGTGCCAGGAAGGACTCGCAGTCCTCAACTCCCCTTCCTGGTCTCTAGGAGTCTTGATGATGAGCCTGTGACGCTTCATCGGCGGCAGCTCATTAAGCAGTCAGCCCATGAGCCCAGGCTGCGTGGGTGTCAAGGGCATGGCCAGCCCTGGAGAGGCAGAGGTCAGAGCAGAGAGGCTTCAGGGTGAACACAGAGCAAGACCTAAGCTGTAAGATGACAGAAACAGACTGGAGCACGGTGAGGAGGATGGACGGGACACAGGCAGCGTGGACAGGAGTGGTGACGGGCAGGGCAGAGCTAGAGATGCAGATATTGGGGTCCCAGAGATCCCTGTGCCATCAGCTAATCCCAGCTAACTGTTGGGTCCCATGGCGCTAATTCATCGTATCTCCAGGCCTCAACTTGCTCACCTGTGCCATGGGTCTAAGCACCCACTTCCCAGCACAGGGACAGGGATTATATGAGTAAATGCATACAAATGCTTGGCTGACGCCCAGCTCGTAGGGATCTCATCACCTTCTTCCTCCTCGTTCATCATCGACATTGTCAAAATCATTGTTAAAGTGTGTATCTGAGCCCTTCACTGCCCTGGTGTCTTGACAGCCACACTCCCTCAGTACGACCCCCTAAGTTACCCCCTACCTGGATGGAATCCCTTACTCTTCTTGTAAAATAAGGAAGAGACATGCCTGTCTTAGTAACAGGACAGTGTCTGATATGTCGATTCCTGACGCCCAGGATTAAGCACATAGTAGGTGCCTCGGTGCTTTGTGCTGATAATGATAATGTCACAGCAGGGACAGACGGAAGAAGAGAAGGAAGCTCAGCCTGCCCGTCCAGAGTGAGTGGACGCTGGGCATCCAGCGCTGGGCAGTGTCACACACGCCCCATCTGCTACTCGAGCAATTGTTGCTGGTTGTTTAGTCGCCGAGTCATGTCTGACTCTTTGTGACCCCAGGGACTGTAGCCCACCAGGCTCCTCTGTCCAGGGGATTTCCCAGGCAATAATACTGGAGTGAGTGGCCATTTCCTCCTCCAGGGGATCTTCCCAACCCAGGGGTCAAACCCAAGTAGCCTGCATCGGCAGGTGGATTCTTTACCCCTGAGCCACCAGGGAAGCCCACAGTTAGAGGCTGAACGTTTGTGTGGCGCTTCGAGTCTGTGGAAGAGCCGCCTGTCCTTCGCCACATCCGGGCTCACAGCAACCGTGCGGTGTGGTTTCCTAGGGCTGCCGCGACCAAGCGCCTTAAACATAGAAACACATTGTCTCTCAGTTCCAGAGCTGGACATTGAAATCAAGGTGTTGCGGGGTTGGTTCATTCTAAGGGGTGTGAAGGGAAGGGTCTGTTCCAGGCTCCTCTATCCACCTGCCGATGCAGGAGACGCGGTTCAATCCCTGGGTCGGGAAGGTCCCTGAGGTTGCAAAGAATCGGACAGGGCTTATCCACTAAACAACAACAACAACTCCTTGGCTTGTAGGTGACTGTCTTCTTCCTGTGTCTCTTCACATCGTCCTTCTTCTACGTGTGTCTCTGTGCAAATCTCTTTTTATGAGGACACCAGTCATATTGGGTTAGAACCCAAATGACCTCCTTTTGACTTGACTACCTCCATACAGACCCTTTCTCCAAAGGTCACAATTCTGAGATGCTGGGATTTAGGAACTTTGACATACGGATTTAGGGGGACACAATGCAACCCATGAATTGGGGGTTATATCACCCTCTCCTACATAAAGATCAACACTGAGATCTACTCTGACCAAAGAATAAATCAAAGGAGTCCTGAAAAGCAGGTCTCTTGCTTGCTATCTTCCGCCCTACAAAAGCAGAAGAACATCCACTCATTCCCTGGCTCCTCCCCTCACAAGTGATGCAGGCACAGTAGGAAGGGGCTTGACTCCTGAGTGAGTAGCTCCTCCCTCAAAGCAGCCTCCGGGGCGTGGCCCCCGAGTGTGGGCCCTCCCCCACGTTAATGCCCCGCCACGTTCCCCACTTCACTCTCCACATCCCTGGTTTTCCAGATGTCAAGAGAGCTTCATTCAGTCCTGACTTCAGTCTCCTGCATGAGTCAGAATCTCAACAATAGTTCTCAAACCACGGAACAATACTTATGCATTTTACGTACAGAATTATTTGGAAAAGGCGGGCAGGTGGATGCCTCTGTCCCACCTCTACATGAGGGCCCCTCCTTTCCAGCCACCCTCTACCCTCAGAGCCCATAGCAAGAAACCATCCCCCGGGGCTGCCTCACAGGACTGCTAATGGTGTGTCTGGTGAAAAGGATGGGACTTGCTTTCTTCTTGGCCTGAGACCAAGAAAATCACAGGGAGGAGACAGCAAATGAAACAAATCTCCCTGCGACAAAGGCTATTTACTGGCTGCATACTGGTATCAGCCCTCTGGGAATCCCGGGCACCTGAGGATTGAGCCAGAGATAAAATTCCCTTTTCAGGACCGCAGACCAGAGCTGGAATATCATGCTGCTGCCGCTGCCAGGTGCCAGCGGCGCCTTGCAGACTGGCTGGGCAGGCATCTGGGGAGGACAGGGACTGCCCCAACCCACCCCCCTCTCTCTGGCCACCTTCCTCACACAGAACCAAGCCTGTCTCCAAAGAATCTGTTTTTTTCACTGCAGTGGGAATGTGCATGTGCAAACCCTTGCCCTCATGTATGCTCACTTACAGATTGCACACCTATGCATGTGAGAAGCAGAAGTGTTTTGACCTTTGTAGGTGAGCAGCCTAGAAAGCCCAGCAAAGCTGTTATTCCTTCCCCATCTCTCACCCTCCTGCCAGGATGAAATCTCCACTTGTAACCCTGGAAGGATAGAGAGAGTAGGTAATATTAAGAAGTACCCTATCTGGACTCCTCCAATTGTGATCCCGTTGACATTGACAAAGAGCCAGGCTCTGGTGTTCAGTGGCACCAAGAATAAGAAATGGGCCCTTCTCTGGTCTGTCAGATGCCAGGAGAGGCTGGCATGGAGTGTCTTCTGCCATTCAGGTCACTACTGTGTGGGCTCATAATTAAATCACGTGACGTGTATGGAGTCCCCACCACAAAGCAGGCCCTTGGTTGTTGAATTCTAGCATTCCAATCGTGGGTTTTTAGCATCAGTGGTGATGTCTTAGGAGGGAAAGCCAGTCATTTTGGCCAAGTTTTTGAGAATAAAGTCTAAATTAAACCCATCTCCTTAGAAACCAAACCAGATAATGACAGAGGAGCTGTGACAAACATTTTTCTAACTCCAGGAAGATCCTTGGATAGTTGGGGTGTTCAATACAATTACAACTCAAGAAATAACTATGGTGCTATCACTAGGAAGTCCATGAGGAGAAGGGAGGCACCACTGTCTGTGCTCTCAGAGACTCAGGATCTGAAGAGGAGGGGGCAGGGGGATGGCAGTGTGAAGAATCAGACACAAACACTATGATGAAAAGAGCATACAAAGGTGTCCTAAAATTTCAGTGGAGAAAGACAGAGAGAGCATCTAGTGATGGGGAAGTGACTGTTGACAAGGATCTTGAAAGGTGGGTGGATGCCGTCGTGTGGGTTGATAGGAGGCTTGTTCATTTTCACTGAGAATGGAACTAACAAAAGCAATACTGCAGCTGCTGCTAAGTGGCTTCAGTCGTGTCCGATTCTTTGCGACTCTATAGATCATAGACCCCAGGCTCCTCTGTCCATGGGATTCTCCAGGCAAGAATACTTGAGTGGGTTGCCATGCCCTCCTCCAGGGGATCTTCCCGACCCAGAGATCAAACCTGCATCTCTTATGTCTCCTGCATTGGCAGGCGGGTTCTTTACTACTAGCACCACCAAATAAATGCCGCTGCTGCTGCTGCTAAGTCACTTCAGTTGTGTCCAGCCCTGTGCGACCCCATAGACCGCAGCCCACCAGGCTCCCCCATCCCTGGGATCCTCCAGGCAAGAACACTGGAGTGGGTTGCCATTTCCTTCTCCAATGTAGGAAAGTGAAAATTGAAAGTGAAGTCGCTCAGTCGTGTCCGACTCTTCGCGACCCCATGGACTGCAGCCCACCAGGCTCCTCTGTCCATGGGATTTTCCAGGCAAGAGTACTGGAGTGGGGTGCCAGTGCCTTAGGCTTTAATTCCAATTTCCTATGAATTACCCGGTAACATTGCAGATCACATTCTATCTCTTCTTCCGTGAAACAGGAAGAGGAACAAGGGGCTTTGAACCCTGTTCCTAAAACACCCAGACTATTCTTCCAGAAGCTCCTGCCCATCCACAGTCCCAGACCTGGGTGCCCTTGTGGACTTGAATTGGGTGGAGGGAATGGGGTGTAGAAGGGAAAGAGCCTCTTCCTGTGCCATCAGCAGGGGGGGTGATGCTCTGTTTTGGTATCAGATTATTGTGCTTCCTCCTTCCAGATAATCCCAGTGACAGGACCCCGGGAAGGGGGCACCAAGGTCACCATCCGAGGGGAGAACCTGGGCCTGGAATTCCGGGACATCGCCTCCCACGTCAAGGTGGCGGGCGTGGAGTGTAGCCCTTTGGTGGATGGCTACATCCCTGCTGAACAGTAAGTGGAGGCCTTCAGAGACATGGGGAGGGCAGGGATGAGAAGTTCATATAAATAGATGACTTACGCTGACATCTTCCCGGGTCAACAGTGGAGGCTCTTAGAGCTTATGGACAAAAGGAGAACGTCCCTCACCTTCTAGGGTGTGTGTGGTGGGGACTCCTACAACTCCCCAGCTCCTGAACTAGCCAGCTGCCACACTGGGGGAAGTCCAGAAAGGGGAAGGGGAGATGGCCAGGAGAGAAGGGAGAAATGATCATTAGCTCTTTGGGGTGTGGAGATGAGTAGGAGCAAGATGGATCAAAACCAAAATCTACAGTAGTGAGAGTTCAGTTCCTCCCCTTGACTCCCTCTGATGTCTCTAACTCCCCAGTCCTGTCCACTCTCTGTGGACTGAAGTCCTGTTATGAAAAAAGCTAGTCCTATGTGACCATCTATGGAGGCTGAGAATGGACCTCCACACCCACTCTCACGCCTGTGGGAACTTGGATTGTTTTCCTCCAGCAAAATCTGCTGGTCCACAGAGAGGGCCATTAGACGCATGATCTTGACCATGGCCTTGACCTCTAACCTACCTGGCAAGGGAGGTTTATGAATCATGTATTGCCTTGTAAATAAGTAAAGACAATTTTCCAGCCCAGCAAACACAGGCATGAAATAAATGTTCACCAGCACAGTAGAATCTATATTCTACACACTCTATATTGCCCCTCCCAGAGTGAAACCTTGCCACTTGCCCCTGTGTGCATAAGTTCTTAACTCTTTGCAAGGTCTCACTTAGGCAGGTGAACGTGTTTATGCTGTGTTCTTCTTGCCTGGGAAATCCCATGAACGGAGGAGCCTGGCAAGCTGCAGTCCATGGGGTCACAAAAGAGTCGTACACGACTTAGTGACTAAACAACAAAAACAACAAAGGAAAGCAAAGCTCATTCAATTAGTGGTTCATTTTCAATACCTGGAAAAAGTATATCAGATTTTTATTTCACATTATACACCAAAATAAATTGGTGTATTTATTGGTGTAAAATAGATGGATTGAAGAGTTAAGGGTGAAATATAAAACTGTAAAAGGATTAGAACAAAATGCAGGTGAGAATTTATTTGGTTTCAAGAAAGGGAAGGTGTTCCAGGTGTGACTGCAAAAGAAAAAATGTAAAGGAAAATATTAGGAGATTTGAGTACATAATACTTAAAACTTGTGCACCAAAACCGCTGTGTGCCAAGTGGAAATATGAACGATGAACAGAGAATATGGTTTTACCCCGTTACAGTATGCTTTTTCTTAACATATGAAGAGGTACTATAGATGAAAGGCAATTATCCCGAAATTAGCAAAGAGTGTGCCTGTGCGAGTCACAAGACAAAGAACCAAAGTCATATAAAAAATGTTTAATATCAGTAGTAACCAGTGGAATGCAAATTAAAACAGTGGGGACAATTTTTAAAAGTTAATACCCAGTTCAAGTGAGAGGCATGAGAAATAGCACATTCATACATTCATGTTGGGAGGGTAAATTGGGATGACCTTCCTGGAAGGCAATTTGGAAATGTAGGTCAAATGTCTTTAGCCTGGCCATAATATTTCTAGAACTTTCCCCAAATAAACAGAACGCACAAATGTTTATTTGCAAGAATGTGTATTTTGGCCTAATTTGTAACAGTGAAATTGTAGAAGCAATTTGTATGTCTAAAAATAGGGAATTAATTTAATAAATTATTGTATATACCTAGGACAGTAACCTACACAGCCATTAAATTTGATGCTATAGGAGAATCATGACCAGGCATATACACAAGTTTTATGAAGTGAGAACACAGGTTACCAAGCAGAAAACAGAGTTTATAATTAATTTTGTAAAAGAAAAGCAAGACTGGAAACATAAACACCAAGACGTTGACAGCGGATATTTCAGGGGATGCAATGGGGGTGCGGGGATATACATATGGCAGGTGATTTTTTTCCCTTTTTTTTTAACCTACCATGTATTAATTGTGTTATTGGGACAGAAAAGCATACATTTTTCTATGCCTCAATTCTTCATTTATAAAATGGAGATTATTTGTATTATATATTTGCATAGTTCTAGAGAAAGGTCTGCACAGATTTATACACCAAGATTTTGAGATAGATTAGTGAAGAAAGGCACGCTTGCTTTTTACTTTTGTACTGTTTTCAAGGGTATGAACCATTCTGTAAGTGAAACAGTAACACTTTTTTAAAAGGGGAGACGTTCAGATTCTCGCTTACCCCTTCCCCTGCCAGATGGACTAGGAGCAGGAACCACTGCCTGGGGCCGTCCATGCTTTGGGAGCAAAGAGCTCCAAGGCGAGGACTTGAGAACCTTAGGTCTGCTCTGAGGTCCCTATCTGCTGGCTGTGTGCCCTTGGGTAAGTCACTTTACCTCTCTAGGCTCTGCCATCTGTATTGCCTAAGCTGTTTGGCTGAAACGTTCCCTGCACTCTAATTTAGAACTGAGTGGACAATTCATGAATTGAGGACTGAGTGTCTGGGGTCCTCTCCGAGGCACCCCGTTTTTCCCCAAGGAGACCCCTGTAGATCACACTTCATTTCCTGAGAACCAGGGAGGAGCCCTTGCCGCAGGAATCAGTGTCTTTCACCTCCTCCTCCCCTGCCCATCCTTGAGACGGTACTGCAGAGAAGGAGGCCCAGGTAGGTGTGGGGCCCACGGATCATGGCAAGGAGGCCTGTGACCTCCTTGTGATCCAGGGGCCGTCTTCTCCTCCTGCAGGATTGTGTGTGAGATGGGGGAGGCCAAGCCCAGCCAGCACGCCGGCTTCGTGGAGATCTGTGTGGCCGTGTGTCGGCCTGAGTTCATGGCCAGGTCCTCGCAGCTCTATTACTTCATGGTGAGTCCTGACCACCAGCGGCCTGGCTGGGCGAGCGCTGGCCACCGGCCTCTTTACCGTGATTGCCGGGCCCTTCTGGACCTCTGTGGGCAAACCCAGGCCAAGTTCTTGGGAGTCCCGTCCTGTAGCGCCTGAGAGTCGGGGAGCCCTGGGTTCACATCCTGACCCTGAGGGGCTGGGCTGGGCTCCAGGGAAGTGGCTTTGACTCTTGGGCCCCAGTGTCCCCTTCTGGCTGAGTGTCAGCCTGACCTGGTGGGTGAGGGTGTGGGCTGTGCATGGGAACTCTTGGGATTTGAACCCTGGCTCTGCCACTTAATAACTGGGTGAACTTGGGCAAGTGGTTTACCTTTCTGTGCCTCAGTGTCTCCATTTGTAAAATGAGGATGACGATAATAGCAACTACGCCACAGTATTGTTGCGAAGATTGGATAGAATAGATCGATCACTTCTGGTACCACTACTGTGATGATTTCTAGTCCTGCCACCTTGCCTACTGTGCCCCGCCCTTTCCCTGTGTGCTGGCAGCCCGCCCCTTCCATCCATCATCCCCACTCACCAGCATCCCAGTCCTCGACCTCCTTCACCCCAGCTCCTCACCCGCATCTCGTCCACGCTCCACCTGCCTCCTCCCACATTCTTATCCCCGCCTGCCCCAACACCCTTCCCCACATCTCCCTCCCCAGTCCATAGCTTCCGCAGATCCCACCATTGCCCTCACATTCCCTCTAGACCAGACCCTCCTCAGACCCTGAAAAGGCTGCTGAACAGCCCTGGCCAGGGATTCTGCAGGCAGGGGACCATCCCCTGCCACACATGTGGTGTCATTTACAAAACTTACCATCCAGTTAACTTCTTGGGTTAATGACAGATGTGATGAGATCATTTCCTCGTGATTCTCAGCTACTTTTGGAAGTGGAAGCCTGAAATGATGGATTTTAGGTCTGGGCATCAAATGCCCTGAAATATGTCATAGGGGCCCGTTTTTCTCCTTCTTTCCTTCCTTCTTCCCTCTTCTTTCAACTGCCTGCCTCCTCTTCCTTCTTCCCTTCAGCTGACAACCACTTATCATCTTGCACAGTACCTCTCCCTGGGTTGTTTGATAAATACTTGCTTAATTGGTTGAATGCTTTGACGGCCTGACTTGCAGGTGATACAGTGATGAATCAGACCCCATGCAACCCCTCCCTCACACAGCCCACAGTCCAGAAGAGGAGAGGAGATGAAGGACTCCCCAGGAGGGATGTACATCAGGTGCCCCTCCCTGCCTGCATCTTGATCTCTCCATTTCTCCATTCTACTCTTTGAAAACCAGCCAACCTTATGAACACGGCTGACACTGAACCTACACATAAGAACTCATGGAGAAGAACACACACGTCATGGACTTAGTGGATATATAGTTTTACCTATTTGTTTTAGCATTTGTACCCACACCTCATTCTGAAAGGGTTTGAGGGAATTTTCAAGTTAAACCCAATACACTTTAAGACAACTAGTGATATATGTATATATATTTATATAAATGTATATAATATACATGGGCTTCCCAGGTGGTGCCAGTGGTAAAGAACCCTCCTGCCAAAGCACGAGATGTTAAGATATTCAGATTCGATCCCTGTGTGGGGAATATCCCCTGGAGGAGGGCATGGCAACCCACTCTAGTATTCTTGCCTGGAGAATCCCATGGACAGAGGAGCCTGGCAGGCTACAGTCCATGGGGGTCTCAACGAGTTGGACATGACTGAAGTGACTTAGCACTCATGCATGCATATAATATATATATACATTTATATACGCAGATACTGTTATTCCAGCAGAGCTGAGATAAGAAGCAGAGAGAGGCCAAACCAGGGAGAGTCAGTGACAATGCTCCCCACATGTCTGAGAGGTGTGGCATGGGCATCGATACTTGGGCATGAAACCTGGCTCTGAATTACCTGGCAGCTGTGGTAAAAGGGAGGACACCGTTGCATGGCCAAAGCAAGCGCTGGACTTCCTTGGCCAGTCAGAGACCTGGAACGGTGTTCATCCCGTGGTCTCTTGGCAGAGACCAAGTGAACGGTACCAGGAACAGCCGCCACTTCATGAGGCTGATTTGTGCCTCAGCTGTCTCTGGTGTGTTTCCAGCCAGGCTTCTCACCCTTGTGACTAACTCAAAGGCTACTGTCCCTGCATGTCCTGCCATCAACTCCCATACCCATGGGAGGGTAGACCCGCTGTCAGCTCCTGTAAACAGCATGTCCCCCTCACTTGCCCATTTCCTGTCCCCCGGGCCCACCACATCGGTGGCCTTGTGATTGAGGATCCCCTGACATCTGATGTCAGTCCCTCCATCACCATGTCCTGGAGTCTGACTCTCCCCATTCCCTGTGCCATTACACTGGCCCCCTTAAATCCCCGCCATTGGCCTGAGCCCATTCTAATCCAGCCACATGGTGGGGATACCATTTTCATCATGTCAGCCCCCAGCTCCAGGAGAACCCAAGGTGCCCACTGCCTCTAGACTTTGTCCAAGTTCCTCGGTCCGCTCTGCCCACCTATCCAATCCTTCCTCAAGCCTTTGAGTGGCCTGACTTCCTTCCCTTCTCTGTCTCCTTCTTCTGCTGCTCCTTCCGTGCTGTCTGCTCTTGGGCTTAACTCTTAGAACCTGTCCAGGCAGGAGACATTCAAAAGCCTCTTCCTTCTGCTCTTAGGGAAGGTCAGTCTGGCCAGCATGATCATTTCTACCCCAGAGCAGGATATGGTTGGATGTAGGGTATTGAGGAAAGCCTTCATGGAAGGAGCCAGAAGGAAAGGCAGGATCTGTCTAAGACAGAATACAGCTTTCCATATGGATCTCACGTAGTGGGAGGCTGTTCCTGGCATAAGGTGTGACATGGAAGGGCACCAAAAGATGGGAGCAGAAGGGAGCTGGGAGGCAGGGGTCGATGGGCTAGATGAGAGATTGGAGCAGAAGGGCAAGGAAGATGCGAGGTGTGGCTACAAGGCAAAAATGCACTGGTCCAAGGGGTCCCGGGGACCCAGACGTGGGTCACTTTTCTATTTGATGAACTCTCCTGGGGATACACATCCTCTTGGGAAGAGCTTCAGGGAGGGGGAATGGTGCTAGGGACCCCAGCATCTACCTACAGCCCAGGTTGCATTTAAAGATCTGGTCGTTGAGGGCCTCCATACAACTACCAGCAACAGAGCTTCTAGGAGTTCATGGTGGGAATGAGGAGCAGAAGTCCCCCGGCTGTGAGTCACACCAAGGAGGCAGGAAGGACAGAATGCTCCTCCATCACGTCCCCCTCCTCCCAGCACGTCAGAGCCATCATTTCCTTCCCACCCTGCTGGGCAGCTTACAGGGGGCACTCTTGGGACCTCCCACAGAAGCCCTCTTGATTCAGTTGGGGAGCCCCTTTTCAGCTCCTCTGGGGAATAGGGGTACTTCTCAGGACCTGGTGATGCTGGGGAGCGCACCCCCCCGCCCTGTGCCAGTTCAGTTCAGTTGCTCAGTCGTGTCCAACTCTTTGCAACCCCATGGACTGCAGCACGCCAGGCTTCCCTGTCCATCACCATCTCCTGGAGCTGGCTTAAACTCATGTCCAATGAATCGGTGATACCATCCAACCATCTCATCCTCTGTTGTCCCCTTCTCCTCCTGCCTTCAATCTTTCCCAGCATCAGGGTCTTTTCCAATGAGTCGGTTCTTTGCATCAGGTGGCCAAAGTATTGGAGTTTCAGCTTTAGCATCAGTCCTTCCAATGAATATTCAGGACTGATTTCCTTTAGGATGGGCTGGTTGGATCTCCTTGCAGTCCAAGGGACTCTCAAGAGTCTTCTCCACACCACAGTCAAAAGCATCAATTCTTCAGCGCCCAGCTTTCTTTATAGTCCAACTCTCACATCCGTACATGACTACTAGAAAAACCGTAGCTTTGACTAGACGGACCTTTGTTGGCAAAGTAATGCAAGTTCGGGGTAAAGTTTGGGTCTGCCTCAGTTTCCCTACACAAATTAAGCCAGGCTCTGATGTGTGGGTTTATTCGCCCCAAACCATGATGCCAAGGCCAACAGACCCCAAGTCAGCACTCTCGGGCTTGTCACCAGTTCCATTCCTAGAGATCTCTGTGAAGGGAGGGAGCCAGGGGAGGAGGTGGCAAAAAATGCCAACTTTGATTTCCGATGCAGACCCACTGAGAAATATTTGTGAAGCAAGCCTTGGATAATGAATAATTTCTCACCATTTTTAAACACCTGCCCCTGTTGCCCTCTCCCGGGTCCCTGGAATAACTCCGGGCCCAGTTAACCCCACACAGAAATGCCACTGCAAAGCCAGGATTACTCACCTCTACCCCTTCTACCATCAAGCTGTCAGAAAACCTGTGTTCTGTTTCCCTTTGCCCCCTACTCCTAAGTAACTCACTCACATCCCCTTTCCTCTCTGGGGAGGTCAGCAGGAGCCACCTTTGAAAGCTCTCCCTTTACAGACTGCAGGACAAAGGCACCATCAGTGGGAGATTAGAACCAGAAAATTGTCAAGCGCTTCAGAGAAAACCTTTTTTTTTTTTTTTTTCATTCTCTGTGATCAGAGAGGTTAAGTGATTTGCGCCAGGTCACACAGCGCGATCTAGGCAAAGCTGAGAAAGGAAGGCTCTTTCCGAAGCTTCTTCCCATCTTTGCGCGGATCTCGGGGTGAGCCAGCATCAGAGCCAGGATAAGCCTTTCCTGGGCTCGGTGGGTGCCACGGGGCTGCCAGGTTCGGGATCAGCAGGCATCGGGTGGGCGGGCTCGCGAACGCGCCCGCGCAATGGTACTTGTATGTCCCGGCGCGTCCCCCACCCAATGAGGCAACCGAGGCGCGCCCCTGTCAGGCCGCCGGGCTGCAGGCTTCGCTTGACACGTCTCCTCCCCTTGTGTTATCGATCGAGGCCTCGCCGAGCGGAGGTGGCCTGCCCGCTTCGAGGAGCTGAGTGGGTTCAACTTTTGGTGCTGAATTCTTTAAGGGAGTAGAGAAGAGAGAAATCTTCATTTAAATGCAGATACAGGCTTTTCACCTGGGACTAAGGAAAGTTTTTTCCATTAAAATGCTAATGAAGGAACAAACTGAAACTCCAAATCCTCAGCTCACAGAGCGGTCCCCCGCCCCTCCCCACCCCGCCCCCAGTCCGACTCTTCACTCCATCCCCTGACCTTTCCTTGCTGCTTCTCCTGGGTTTCCGTGGAACTCACACATCCTGTGGCCCTGGCCGCTGGGAGCTTTGGGCAGCTCTCTGTGAGAGGCCTGTGGACGGGGCGACTCACCTTCTTGAAAGCAACCCACGCTGTAGACTGGAGAAGGGGTGAACTCCAGCCCTGGAGTCATGTCTCAGGCCACTGCTTCACTTTATGACCTTGGAAACTTAACATCTCTGACTCTTGTCTTTAAGATGGGCAATAATGCCTACCTTTTAGAATTGATGGAGCGATTAAGTATATGTATATATATGAAGGGCATGTGAACCTGCTCGCTGGGAGGCTGCCATGACTAAGGATTCCGGAAGGCGGCTCCAGGAGTGGGGCGCTGCCCCAGGCCTGCCCAGAAGCGTCCTCAGGCCAGATCCTTTCCTGCACAGACGCTGACTCTCTCAGACCTGAAGCCTAGCCGGGGGCCCAGGTCCGGAGGCACACAGGTGACCATCACGGGCACCAACCTGAACGCAGGCAGCAACGTGGTAGTGATGTTCGGCAAGCAGCCCTGCCTCTTCCACAGGTAACTCACCTCAGGGCCAGCTCCAGGGATCCCGGCGCAGAGGGTGGGCAGGGCTGACTCCAGCTGACCTTTGGGAGGTGCTTCTTCCTTCCTGAGAAAGTGACCATTCTCTCTGAGAGGAGACTTTATGGGCATGCTTGGCTGTGGCTCAGTCCGGGGACCTGCCAGGGATCCCTACCCTGGATGGACCTGTCATGCTGTCTCCTACCATTTAGCCTGGGTGCCCCCATACCACCCACTGTGCAGGACCCTAGGGTTCCATAGGACAGGGTTTGGAATCTAGGGTACCTGCCTCCTGGGTTAGCTCCTGGGCAGCTACTGCAGAGCCAGCCAGGACTGCTAAAACCTGGCCAAGGGTCACAGAACCTCCAAAGGCAACTGACTTTCCTTTCCTTCCTCTGGTTCCAGTGTCCAGTCCCAAGAGGACACACCTTCCAGGAACTGGGAGCCAGGAACCTGGGTTGGGGGTGAGGGTTGGGAAGGAGGCGGGAGGCGAGAGGTACATCTAATGCACATCTAGAAGAGGTGTGGTTGGCAGGAAGCTCTGCAGAGAGAGATTGTCCTGGGAGAGCGCTATACTGAGGGCCTGATCTGAATCAGGCCAGGCCAGACCTTGCCTGAGTGTTCCAGAAAACATGGCTCTGACACTTGTTAAAATGGTAAGAAAGAGCTTGTTCAGAACTACTGCAATAGGTGTCAGGACTATTGCAACGGGGATAGAGATCAGACTTCAAATACAGCAGACAGCTGGGGAATTATAGCCAAGGAGCACAGTGAGGGAAGCTGAGGATGGAAAATTACTAAGAGGAAACAAGGTTAAGAGGATTCTTGCTAAACCGACTTAACAAGACTCTTGCTGAAGGCAGTCAAGGTGATCAGGTATCAAGAGTGAGGGAGGCAGAAGCTGCCCAGATATCAAGGGTATTCAGATATCAGGGTGGGGTGGGGGATTCTTACTAAATTGAGTTAGCAGGATTCTTGCTAAAAATGGGAGTAGGCGAGTGAAAGGCAGGGCCCCAGAAAGAAGTCTAGTCAAAAAAGCGGGCTCTGAGGAACCTGTCTACAGTTGGGTCAAGGACAGAGTCTTGATCAGTAGATCTCAGATCAGTAGTGTCCAGGGCAGCACTCACCCACTGCCCCCAAGGAGTCTGATGAACAGGGAGGGGGGCAGGAGGGCCCTGACCCCAGACCACAGTCCTGATCGACACCCAGGAGCCCAGCTCCCTGTCTCCCCTCCTCCCTCCAGGCGCTCTCCGTCCTACATCGTCTGCAACACAACGTCCTCAGACGAGGTGCTGGAAATGAAGGTGACGGTGCAGGTGGACAGGGCCAAGATCCACCAGGACCTGTTCTTCCAGTATGTGGAGGATCCCACCATCGTGCGGATCGAGCCCGAGTGGAGCATCGTCAGGTAGGGGCTGCCCCGACCTCGGGTTTCCCTCCTTAAGTCTCAGAAACCCAGGAGATGAACTGGGAGTGGTGTGGGTCAGACCTTCCTGCCGGGGCTCCCTCTTTCTAATGAGAACGCCTCTGAGCAGGACCCAGCCCTGGAGGCCAAACTCTGGCCAGCAGGAGTTTACAGTCCCTGATTTGAGGATTGGTGGGCAACTAGGAAAATGGTGAGTGCCCTGGACTCTGAACCCAGCGATCCGAGTTCAAATCTTGGTGGGAACTTTGGGCTTCCCAAGTGGTGCTAGTGGTAAGGAACCTGCTTGCTGATGCAGAAAACGTAAGGGATGCGAGTTCAATCCCTGGGTAGGGAAGATCCCCTGGAGAAGGGAATAGCAACCCACTCCAGTATTCTTGCCTGGAGAATCCCATGGACAGAGAAGCCTGGCAGGCTACAGTCCATAAGGTCGCACAGAATCAGACATGACTGAAGCGACCTAGCACACACGCATGCATGGGCAACTAGGAGGCTGGACGGGGCTGCTGAGGGCATCCTGACAGCATGGATGCTCCCTGGTGATCATTGGGAAACCTTTGTATCAATGCTTGGGTAGGGAGTAGGGTGGGAAGTAGACTTAGGGTTAGAAGGACTAAGTGCAACTCAGCTCCATTCCACAAGCAGCCAAGGGACCTTAAAGATTAGCTGGCTTCCCTGGATCCATGGTTTCTCATAGGACCCCGAGAGGATTATGTGAGCTACAAACACCCAGTGCGGTGCCTGGCTCCCCTCCCCTCCTCTCCTCCCCACACTCCATCCTCAGCCCACCCAACTGGCCGCTTCAGCTCTGGAAGCCATCTGGGGTCAGGAGACCAGGGAAAGCATGAAGATGTGGTCTCCACAAGCAGAGAGGGGTCAATGATGACTCCAGTCCAGAAAACAGTCTTTTAAACAGGGTCAGTAGACTCCAGCCCAGGGGCCAAATCTGGCTGTCTGCCTGATTTCATAAATAAAGTTTTATTGGAACACGGCCATACTCATCCGTATATGTTTTGTCTCTAGCTGCCTGCTCACCACAGCAGTGGAGCTGAGTAATTACGACAGATCATATGGCCCCGAGGAACCTGAAAGATTTATGCTCTGGCCCTTTACAGGAAGTTTGTCACCTGGCCTTACACACCCACATGAAGGGCAGCCTTTGGGAGCCTTTGTTGTCCTCAACAGTTACTCTCTCTAAGGCCCAGGCCTTACAAGCTTTAACTGTAACCTGAAAGCAAATAAATATAAGACACAGAGAGGACCAAAGAGCCTGTAAAAGCTATTCCAGGATTTGCCCCCAGGGCCTGGTGAGTCCAGGAAGTTGGCACAGCCCCCTATTCTTAGACAAACTCTATGGTTCCCCAAGGCGTTCACAGCCTGGTTTAATTCAGCTCTTCCTCATGTCGCTGTCACAGAAATAGAGGTGTTGGCCTTCCCGGCACTCGGCAGTTACCCCCAGTCACCCTCCATCGAGTGGAAGGCTGGAGGTGCGTTCTGAGTGGTTGGGGCTCCCCATCCCATGCCAGCATCTCAGTGGCACTGAGGGTGGGACAGTGGCATCCAGGTTTCCAATGCAAAGCTACCAAAGACAAATCCTGTGATCTCTCCTATCGGCAATCCTCCAGCCAACCCCCGCCCAGGGTGCAAGAGCCCTGAAATGTTTCATATTTACATTCTTACAGAAGGTTCCTGAGTGTCTGAGCCTCAGCCTTTCCCAGGTCCCAGCCAGCTGAAGCCTCTAAGGTGGAAATTTGTAGTGTGATTGTCCTGTGCTTAGACTTTGGAGGGTCTGGTAGAAGACGGTCTGGAGCAAGGCCAGTGTGAAGAAAGTTCCCTGAGACTGGGAAGGGCAGGGGAAGAGCCCCCGGGGGGCTACAGAGAAGCAGCTGGCTCAGGTCAGGAGGCTGGGGCAGGGAGCAGCAGCGGGGAAGGGGCAAGAGGGCCGTGCTGCAGGTTCAGCCTCCGTGGGGTGTCCACACTCTGAATGAGCTCGGCACAGGACGGCTGCGGACATCTGGTCATCACTGTCTTCCCCTTGGCTGCTGAGAGCTCATCCTTATTATTATACAGTCACTTGTCATCTTGTCCCCATGAACGTCATCATGCCCCCCGGTAATCATTATCTTCAGTGCCAGAGCTCAGCCTGATTGACCGTCATCATCATCTTTGTGCTCGAGAGTCATTGCTATTCCCGTCCCTGTCTTTACACGCCTTCTTCTTTCTCCCCGGTCAGTGGGAACACACCCATCGCCGTGTGGGGGACTCACCTGGACCTCATACAGAACCCCCAGATCCGGGCCAAGCATGGAGGGAAGGAGCACATCAATGTGAGTCCCGGGCTAGTGGGCTTGGAGAGGGCTGCCCTAGAGGGTGTGGGGCTCTCTGGGGGCTCAGGCAGGCTCATCTCATATACTGATGACTCATCGCATGCAACGCCCCCAGACACTGGAATAGTGGGATGGGGGAGCAGGCATGAGGCCCCTTCCACACTCTGGCTAAAGGCATGGAGGAGCCATTGCTCCTGGGTTTCTGAGGTTTCAGATCCTTCTTCTTTCCTCCTCTGATCTCCTGTGCCACTCCTTAGCTTAGAGATAGCCTAGTGCCTGCCACAGCTGCCATGCAGAGCAGAGGTAGGGACCAGCTTCTGAGCTTGTCCTTGAATTTCCAGGTCAGGCTGTTGGGACCTGTCTATAACATCCCGTGTCAACACCATGCTGTACAACACCATGGAGGGAGGCCTGGTGGGTGGCTGGGGCCGTGGATGTGTGGAGACCCGAGACATAAACCTTCTCTGACTCCTCCCCAGCTCTGCGAGGTTCTGAACGCCACTGAGATGACCTGCCAGGCTCCAGCCCTCGCTCTGGGACCCGACCACCAGTCCGACCTGACAGAGAGGCCCGAGGAGTTTGGCTTCATCCTAGACAATGTCCAGTCCCTGCTAATCCTCAACATGACCAACTTCACCTACTACCCCAACCCTGTGTTTGAGGCCTTCAGCCCCTCGGGAATCCTGGAGCTCAAGCCTGGCACACCCATCATCCTGAAGGTAGATTGATGCGGGAGGTAGGAGGTGTGCAAGGGGAGGCTTTCCATGTCCCAGGAAGAGGCCAGGAGTCATGGCCTTTTGCCAGATCTCATGGTGGTGTCACTAGCTAGCAGAGGCTGAGTTACAGCCCAGACTATGGTAAACGCTCCCTACGAGTCTGTACTAAGATGTGCACTCTCTTTGTGGGTCACCAAAGCCTAGTCAGGGCAGCCGGATCCACGCTGGCCATCTGACTCCCAGCTTTGGCTCGAGTCCAGGACTTGGGAGGTCAAAGACTCATACTGCTTCCTCTTGCAAAGCTCTTTGCAAACCACCTTCTAGGACTTCTTTGCAGCATGGATAATAAATTAATTTTAACTCATATGACAATTTGAATCGACTGGTAGTGACTGACTACAGCTCTGTGTTGAGAAGGATCCTGAGGCTGCCTTTGGGAGAAGCTGAAAAGAGTACCTTGATTATTGATTCCCACTGAGGAAACGAGAATAGTAGTATGGTAGTATAGGTGTTATGAATTTTTTGGACTTAACTAGGGAAAGTGGCCTCCCCACCAGCTCCCCAGATGGATGGGGCCTCAGGGTGGGAGGACATGGTGGCCAGCCAATATCTGTGCTCCTGACTGGAGTGAGAACTCAGGCGCTCCTGTCCATGCAGGGCAAGAATCTGATCCCACCTGTTGCTGGGGGCAATGTGAAACTGAACTACACCGTGCTGGTTGGGGAGAAGCCCTGCACCGTCACGGTGTCGGATGTGCAGCTGCTCTGCGAGTCCCCCAACCTCATCGGCAGGCACAAAGTGATGGTGAGGCTGGCGGGACCCACACCGGATGGGCGGGCACCAGGGATGCTGTGGGAGGAGTGGTCCTGCTCCATCCTGGGCCATCGGGGCTTTCCGACAGGGGATTCTGGCTTTCTTGAACTTTCCTCCTGGCTCACCCACACACCTGTTTCTTCTCCTCATTTCACTTCAAATTTCTTTCTTCTGTGTTGTCATTCTTTCCACACTGGCTGGGGCTGTAGTAAGGGCAATGCCAAACAGCATCCAGTGATGTGCTCAGTCACCTGTTGGGCTTCCCAGGTGACTCAGTGGTAAGGAACCCACCTGCCAATGCAGGAGACATAAAAAGCATGAGTTCGATCCCTGGGGTCAGGAAGATCCCCTGGAGAAGGGAATGGCAACCCACTCCAGTAGTCTTGCCTAGAGAATCCCACGGACAGAGGAGCCTGGTGGGCTACAGTCCATGGGGTCGAAAAGAGTCGGACACAGCTGAGCAGACATGCATGCCAAGTCACCTGTTAGAAGCAAGAGGTGCTTCCCTGGGAGGAGTGTTGTTGACCCAGGCTGGACATAATGTCATGCACTGTGCCTGAGTCATCAGTCCTCAGGATGGGATGAGTCTTCGGGGAGCCAGTCTTTGAGGTCATGTAGTATTCTTGCCTGGAGAATCCCAGGATCAGTAGAGCCAGGTGGGCTGCCATCCATGGGGTCACACAGAGTCGGACACGACTGAAGCGACTTAGCAGCAGTAGCAGGATTTTTTTAGATTCCAGTTGAATGCCATTTCCTCATGAAGATGGCCATGTTTGTTCCCGAATAAAATAACGTGTGGTTTTTCCAGTTCTGGGGGAAAGCTGAGCTATCCATCCTCCCTCTGCCCCGATGGCCGCTCATCTGCTTTCACAGCCAGTGATAATCCTCCTCCCTGGAGCCATTTCCCTCATCCGGCCCTGGTGCCCAGCTCACTGGTGGCTTGGGTCTGTTCCCTGGGATGCTCTGTCCCCACACCCAGCTCCCTCTCCCCTGGCGTGTCCCCCCCAGGCCCGAGTCGGTGGCATGGAGTACTCCCCAGGGATGGTGTACATAGCCCCAGACAGCCCGCTCAGCCTGCCTGCCATCGTCAGCATTGCCGTGGCCGGCGGCCTGCTTATCATCTTCATTGTGGCCGTGCTCATCGCCTATAAGCGCAAGTCCCGCGAGAGTGACCTGACTCTAAAGCGGCTGCAAATGCAGATGGACAACCTGGAGTCCCGCGTGGCCCTGGAGTGCAAGGAAGGTACAGAGGGAGTGGTGGGGAGTCGGGCGTGAGTGTGCGCGTGTGTGTGTGTGCATCTCACACACCAGCAGCAGTGGGCAGTGCTAGGCCTGGGTTTCCTGCCTCCAGAACCTCTACCTCAAGCCATTTTAAACCCCACTAGAGCCATTTCTAGGCTTCCCTGGTGGCTCAGACAATAAAGAATCTGCCTGTAATGCAGGAAACCCAGGTTCGATTCCGTGGAGAAGGGAATGGCTACCCACTCCAGTGTTCCTGCTTGAAGAATTTCACGGACAGAGGAGCCTGGCGGGTTACAGTCCATGGGGTCACAAAGAGTCAGACTCAACTGAGCGACTAACGCTAGCACCAGAGCCGTCTCCAGCCCAGGATCCTGGCCAGGGTGGCTTTGGCACTCTCTTCTCAGGGAGACGCGGAGGTGTCTTGCCATGACACACTCAAGTAATCTTCAGCTCTCTTCCTTCAGAAGGAACATAAGGCTGGAGGGCCGATCTGAGATTTAGAGGAAAGAGTATTTCACAGCTTATATTTTTTAAAAAAATTACCAACAACACCATGAAGTGCAATCAGCCACACTAAATCCAAGAAGGAAATTTAGGAGTCAGACTCTTGTCACCCCCAGGATATCATTCGTGAGTCACCCTGCAAGGGTCTGGGCTGGTTCTTTGTGGAGCTTTGTATGTGGAGTGATCAGCCTGTACCTGGGGCTCCGGCATTCCCACCAGGGAGGCCATGGTGCTCGGATGGGGAAGCAGACCTCTTCCACCCTCTCTCCACATCCTCAGCTGTCAACACAGCATCCGCCTTGTGGGACTGTTAATTACCGCCTTTTATTATATTTATGCTGCTTAATTTTTTTCTCCGCAATGTACTCTTCCCTCTAATTAGGTGTAGTGATTAGAATCTCTTTTATGTGTGCCAGGCGTGAGGCTTTGAATGTTGGAGGCACTCGGTGACTTGAAGGAAAGCTGCAGACCTATAAAAAGCCAACCGCCTCCTTCTCCTCCTGCCAGCTGAGCCCCCCAGCTGGGAGGGGGGCACGAGGAGAGTGTGAAGCCGGGTTCCTCTCAGAGAACATTCGGAGGAAGGAGGAATTAGCGGTCACACAGTGGCTTCCGGCTCAGGAGAGGGCCGTCTCTCGTTGGTAGGAGGAGGAGATAGAGCAAAGACCCGTGGGATTGGCCCTGAAGGTATTTTCAGGCATGCCCAGGGCCGGCTCTTAAACATTGAAAGGGCAAACTGGGTCCAGGGAAGGCAACCTCCCGAAGACCTGACAATGAGCCAGGCCATACCCAGTCACAGACTCAGAAGAGGCCCTGCCTGGGCCCTCGCTGGCCTGACCTTTGGTGGTATAAACACACATATGCATGCGCACACACATACAGACACTCGGTACTCAGGTGGTCACTCATGCCCTCACACACCTTTACACTCACACCCACGCACACACACATTTCCAGAGATAGACACAGACGTGTGTGTTCCTCACTCGGCACACACATGAGTGCTCATCAGGGCTTTTGGTGACAGTATTTCCCAGAAAGGCTTACTGACTCCCCTTTCATACACATTGGTGTAAGCTCACACATATTGGTGCAGGTTCCATTCGGTTGTGTTAGGGTTGCTCTGCCTTCTGAATCACTTTTCTTGGCAAGGATCACCCTGCTCCCCGTGTCAGTGTGACCAGGGGTGCAGAGAGAGAGCAACATCGAAGGGGTCTACAGTAGCTTCTGAGGGGTCCTGGGGCCTCCCCGTTGTTCTGTCAAGCAAGAAGCATTGGTATCCTCAAGGCTCTGAGCTCCAGGGTCACAGGCAGGAAGTCAGCACTTCTGGGGGGCAGTGGGGCCCACTGACAGTGCCTGGGCAGCTGTGTTATGATCATGTCATCTGCAGAGCCCACTGGGCACAGGACTGGCATTTCAAGGGCCCTGGACCTACACTGGGCTTGTGAATTCCCTCTGAGCTCACAAAGCATTTTTTTCATACTTTTGTCTGTATAAATAGAAAGAAGCATTGCCTAATCAACGTCCACTGCCTGTTCTTTGCACGTGTATTTTAATCCATCTTGGTTTGGTGTGTGTGTGCATGTGCACACACATGTTTGCATGCATGTGTGTACGAGTGCATTTGCACGTGCTGAGGGAGAAGATGGAGGCAGGAAGGACCAAGCACATTACCGCTGACAGCCTCCTGGGGAGGAGGGCTGTACCCAGGACAGAGTGTGATCACACGGCTGTGTGATAATGGGTCCATGTATGGAACTTTCTCAGGGGGCCATGGGGGTTGGTCTTGCAACTTCAGGACCGTCTGGAGGTCTGGGCTGTCCCCACAGGCAGTGGTACCCATCTGAAGATCACGATTCACCACCAGATAACATCACCTTGAGCAAGAAAAGACAAAGTGGGGCCCTGTGTGTTTATCCAGGAGGGATGTATCAGTTGGGCAGAGCCTTCATCTTGCCCCATTTGGTGATCTGATGGCTCCGGTAATCTGCGAGGCCAAGAACTGGGACTTTGGAAGAAAGTGTTCCTAACTCCTATAAGGAAACCCACTGTAAAGCATAGAATCCAGAGCAGACTATCACTGGAACTTCTCCCTCACTCCCCATGTCCTTCCACATCCCCCTACCCTTCCATGTATCTTGCAAGAGCCAAAGCCCTTGTCTTCAGAGTGGGAGGCCCTCATGGCCCCAGCAACAGTGCAGATCTGTGGACCTTCTGGCCCCCAGTCATGTTTTGAAGGAATTTGGCCCAAGACAAGCTTCTTCGTTGTGCATCTTTCTCTCGTTCCTATATTGTTCACCTCTGCTGCATTAAACAGCCCTGCCTTATTCCTACACTACTGTGGTCCATCGTGCAGGTCTCAGGGGCCTGGGAGAGGGTTCTGAGTGTTGCGAGGCAGAGCAGCTCTTGAGCTGGCCCCACGCAGCAGTCTCATGAGCTTGTCTCTGTGCCAGCCTTTGCCGAGCTGCAGACGGACATCCACGAGTTGACCAGTGACCTTGACGGAGCCGGGATTCCCTTCCTGGACTACAGAACCTACACCATGCGGGTGCTGTTCCCGGGAATCGAAGACCACCCTGTCCTCCGGGACCTCGAGGTGAGAAGCAGTCGCCATGGTTGAGTCCTTTCCTGTCACAGTGTCAGTGCAGAGAGAGACATTGGTGACCAAGTCCAGCCACCTCATTCAGAGGAGGGTCAGCTGAGGCCAGGGAGGGGACAAGACCTTGTGGAGCCAGTCTGTCCCTTGGGACGAAAGGGATCTCAGAGCACAGGTGAGAGTAGGGCTTTGGGTTTTAAGGGACTGTGGATCCCCTGAGAATTAGATGGAAAGCAAAGACTTTCTCTCCCCCACAAAAATTGTCCATGTACGCAGAAACAGGAAATCTGGCCAACAGTGTAGGGGGTTTGTGAATGCTTGTTTAAGAAACCACAGTATAAAGGACTTCGCCACTTAGTTGGTGCTCAATAAATAAATGTGGAAAAGATAACTGCCGTGCTCAGGAGGGAGGTGGGGATGTGAATGATAAGAACGTAACTGCCTTTGTACCAGCAGGGACCTCATCCTGTGAACGCTTTATCCCACTTACTGTCTAGTGTAGTGTCTGGCTTATGCATATATTCATATTACGCTTTGTTCTGAAAGGGATTTGGAATGACTTATAAAGGTAAACACCAGAGAAAAGCGAAACATATAAATGAGGAAAGCAGGGCAAAGTAGTAATTCTAAGGAATAATTGCCCTGAGTTGACTGCTGACTAGTATCCTGGTCCCGTTTTCAGTACTTTACATGTACACATTGATGTAACCTCCCAGGAGCCCTCAGAAGCAGGCACACCCATTTCACAGGTGATGAAACTAAGATCACACAGTGGGGAGGTAGTGGGGCTGGGATCTGAGTCCAGCAGGTAGACTCCAGAGTCTATATTCTTAGGGACGGGGCTGTATACTTGGCTTCTGAGAGACTATGTCCATGTCATGGTTTGCGGCTCTGGAGACTTCTTTGGATGGATCAAAAATCTTCAGCCAGAGCACCATGGAAGATAAACCTGATTCCATGTTTCTATTGTCCAAAACCTAGAAACAGACCTGTCACTTGAATTGCACGGTTAAGCAGGTGCTGACCCCCGTGGGAATGTCTGCATGGGTTCTCCAAGGGGCCATAGAAGCTGTGTCCCCTGCAGGAAACGCAAAAGTCCCCAGTGCTCAGGGCCCACATGTTTCTCTGACTTGACTGTGGAATGAAGCACAGGAGCGTGTGTGTGTGGGGGGGTGTGTGCGCGTGTGTATGACTTGTGTGTGGACTGCGCATACCTTATTTAACTTTGTTTTCCATACCTTTCATATCTTTGTCTTGCGTACCTTATTTATCTATTGTGTCTTCCAGCAAGAGTGCCCAGCACATAGTAGGCCTGCAGGAACTGCTGAATGATTTGACTGGATGAATGTATGTCTGTTTGAAATAGGGTAGAAATGTCAGTCCTAGGAAGGGAAGTTGTGTTTGAACATGCCCATACCGCTCAAAATAAGAATTCAACTACGATGAGTATATAAAGTTATTCTCTCGTTTTCACTAGCTGGAAATTCCAAGTAGATTTCCCTGAAGCATTTAACTTTTAAATCAGATTTGCTGAGACCACTTCTAAGCAAGCATCCCTGGAGGGCAGCCTGAATACTTTGGAGCAGGGCTGGGGCACAGCCTTCTCCCACACAAGGTGTTTTCTTATGGATACATACTCACTCCACACTGCTTTCCTGACCAGTCCTATGGCCCAGATTATAAAGCATGCCACATGCTATGTATGATCTTATTCCTCATTTGATCCTATCTCATGTCTTTTCCACCTGCCCTTGCACCTCCATAGATATTTTGTTTTGTTGTTTTAAGATTTTTGATGTGGACCATTTTTAAAGTCTTTATTGAATTTGTTACAACATTGCTTCTGTTTTATGTGGGTTTTTTTTTGGCCATGAAGCAGGTGAGATCTTAGCTCCCCGACCAGGGATCAAACCCACATCCCTGTATTGGAAGGCAAAGTCTTAACCACTGGACCACTAAGGAAGTCTTTCTGGAGATGTTTGGATTGTCAGGCCTGGCTTGGTGCTGGAATAGTGATCACCCAAGAGCAGCACATGCCGAAGGGCTGCTCCAGGTGGTGGAGGGGAATTTCAGGGCTCATCCCCCAACAGGATGTTGTGGGTGGTGGTGCAATCGAACACAGCACTGCTCCAGAGTGCACT
>NW_011495080.1:5444014-5454224 GCF_000754665.1 Bison bison bison
TCCCCGGGCCTTTCCTTGAGAGCTAGTTTTCCGAGAGAAGCTGCTGCCCAAGTCCTAGCCTTAATCCTCAGCAAGGTGCACAGTCCACTAGCCCTATCCAGCAAGCTGGGCTCAACAGACAGAAACTCTGGGCCCCCTCACACCCAGCCCAGGCCCCCAAGAATGGAGCCAGCTCCCTCCCCCACTGTGCACTGCCCTGGCCCTGCTTGCCTTGTCCCCCTGCAGCTAAGGCATCCCCTAAACAGAGGCTTCCGGGGCTGCAGAATGAATGGCAGCAGACTCCTTCCTCTGCCCAGAAAGCTTCAGGAGTCCTTGTTCAGTATAGTCCAGAGCACTGAACTGTACTTCACTTCATGGGGACACCACCCACCCTACAGGCTGGATGCACAGGAGGCCCGTCCAGGGCTGCACCACCAGGAATCCCTGACGCCCCCGCAACACACACCCACCCATCTGTCAAGGGCTGTGGAATGAACTCAGTCCATGCAGGGCTGCAGAATAAAGCCTCCGAGAATCAGGGCTGCTGGATTCTGCCAATGACCTGACCAGCCTGTATGACTCCCTGGATGCTCTCTGGGTGGATACCCCATTTATGTCTGAGACTGTTTCTATGGCCCCCTGTTACAAGTCACCTCATGTCCTGCCATAGCCTTGCTCCTCATGGGGCACCTTAAAATCTCCCCTCCAACCTGAGGCTTCTGTCTTGTCCTTGCCTTTATCATGAGGGGAGACTTTCTGGTCCTACCCTCCTGCTCAGAAAGGAGTTAACAGCCAGCTTCACTGATCTCCCCGAGGCAGAGACCAGGAGATGGCTAATTGTCAGGCATGGGCTCTGAATCAGGCAGGTCACACAGACTTGTAAAAATTCTGGCAAAATATACATAACATAAAATTTACCATTTCAACCATTTTTAAGTGTACAATTCAGTAGCATTAAGTTCACTCACATGATTGTGCAACCATCATCACCGTCCATCTCCAGAACTGTTTCATCTCCCCCACCTCAATCTCTGTACACACTGATCACTAACTCCCCATCCTCCTCTCCCAGTCTCTGGCAGCCACCCTTCTACTTTGTGTCTCTATGAGCTTGACTACTCTGAATACCTCGTATGAAAGTTCAAGTTGCTCAGTCACGTCTGACTCTTTGTGACCGCATGGACTATACAGTCCATGGAATTCTCCAGGCCAGAATACTGGAGTGGGTTTAGCCTTTCCCTTCTGCAGGGGATCTTCCCAACTCAGGGATCGAACCCAGGTCTCCCGCGTTGCAGGTGGATTCTTCACCAGCTGAGCTGGTGAGCAGGCAGATTCTTTACCAACTGAGCTATCAGGGAAGCCCATACCTCGCGTATAGTTGGGATCACAGAGTATTCGTCCTTCTGTGACTAGTTTTTTTCACTTAGTAAAATGTTTTCAAGGTTCACCCGTGTTGTGCCATGTGATAGAATTTCTTTCCTTTCAAGGCTGAATAGTAGCCTGTTGTGTGTAAGAACCATATTATGTTTATCCATTCTTCTGTCAGTGGACACATGGGCTAGTGTGAGTAATGCAGCTATGAACATGAGGGTACGAATGTCTGT
Source organism: Bison bison bison (assembly GCF_000754665.1). Lineage (NCBI taxonomy): Eukaryota > Metazoa > Chordata > Mammalia > Artiodactyla > Bovidae > Bison > Bison bison. The sequence goes on from NW_011495080.1 coordinate 5,445,598, forward strand.
TGAAGCCCCTGCTTCCATCTTTTGGGTTCTGTATGTAGAACACAGGAGTTTCTCATTTCCATTAAACTCATTCATTGATTTCTTGCAGACAGAAATTGCCATTTACGTTCCACGTTAGCCTGGGGCTATGTGAGATCCAGCCTCCTATGCATTGTCCAGAGATCTCATATGGATCACTCTTTTCTCATTTATTTCCAACCTCTCCCTGCTTCTGGATTAGTTTCTCCCTGTTGGTTTTCCAGGTTTGGAAACATTCCCAGGGAAGCCACTGACTAACTTAAAGCAGGGTTTCCACCTTCTCAGGTGCTGGGATGGGCATGAATGGTCCGTGCTTGTGAAGAAGATGGGGTCCTCTGGTTTCAGGCTGTCCCGGAGGTCGGGCCACCAGGCCCTCTCTTTTATGACAATCTGAGTGCAGCCCAGGCATTCAGATAAGGGGCTGCCCAGACACCGGTTACACACCAGTCCTTTAAAGACGCAGAGCAAACAGTAACCGCACACCTCGTTTTCCATCTATCCTTGTCTCCTAAACTCTAACCTATTGGGTTACAATTAAAATTTACTATCCAGTTTTATTCTCACAGACTTCAACTAAATTATCGAACCATCTGGTGAATAAAGAAACTCTTGTTTCAGCGTGCCATTTGCTTAGGAGGTGGGGGCGGCAAGTTACAGAGGGGAATTGTTCTGGATACTTTTCACCAAGATACTTCACTTCCTTCTCCTCTTCATAAAATTGGGGAAAAAGTGCCTACTTTCTGCCCCTGGACACTGTGCCAATGCATTAGGTACCTTGGATCAGTGAAAACAGCCAAGGGAGGAGAAGCAGGTAGTAAAACTGCTGCTGTTTAAGTGCGTTCTGTGTGTGCCAAGCACTTTACATACATTATCTTATTTAATGTTCATAAAACATTATGACATAGGCACTCATATTCTCATTTTATAGATGAGGCAGTAGAGCCCAGAGGTGACAGAGCCGTCCTCCGTGTACGAGTCTGTTAGTCTCTCTGATTCCATTGCTTGCTGGTACGGGGATGCTCTTTCTCTGCAGGTCATTTTGATGAATCTTCCTGCCCAGGGCCCTGGCCCTGTTGCCTGGAAGGAGCGTGCAGCCATGGCAGGGAGTCCAGAGCCATTCCCCCAACTCCTCCCCTCCTCCCCTGTGCTTGGCTCCCCTGTCCTCCTCCAATGACACCTGAGCTCCAAGAGGCCCAGCATGGGGGGACTTGGAGCTGACTGTCAGTCACCACCGCCCAGACCCAGGGGTAGGATACACTGGCCATCGATGCAGAGGATGGCCAGGGACTAGTAGCCAAACAAGCTGGGGTTTGGCAATGCAGCCTTGCCCTCCACCAGCTGCTTGGCCTTGAGAAACTGCAGTGGCTTCCCTGAGAGGCGGCTATAAGGGGGTCGCGACTCACCCTCGCGAGGTTATGAGAGGGCTTTGTTTGATCGATGTGTGCAATGTGCCAGGACTGTCTTTTGCACAATGCAGGAGCCTGAGAAATGGCGTTATCTCTCATTATCAGGACAAATTAGAGAAAGATTGTTCTGAGGGGTCCGAAGGCGAGAGGAAGTAAAGCGTGTGCAAGTGTGTGGGAGGGGCTGTCTCGGGGCGGGAGTCAGCAGGAGACAGACAGACAGTGGACAGACTGCGGCCCTGCCTGATGGACAGCGAGGTGGCTGTGTTCCCCTTGCCCTTCCCTCAAGAGCCCCCGTGGAGTGTGGGACTCAAAGAGCCAGGCCGGAGCTAAGCTGAGCTTGGAGGACCTTGGGGAACGAGAGGGTTGCCAGAGGGGGCTATGCTGAGAGCCAGGATGAGTTCCGGGGGGCCTTAGCCAGTACCACCCTGGCTCTGGCGAGTTCCCATCTCTCCTGAGAACTGACTGGAGAGGTACCAGCCCTCCATGTATCAGCACAGCGGCAAAGGAAACACAAATGGACCCAATTTGGAAACCCGCCTGTTCCTGACCTGTGTGAGCTTCTGATGCCAGGCAACAGGAGTTCTGTGCGCGTGCTTCTCTGCAGAGTTAAGGGGTCAGGGGTTCCCCCACCGAAAGGACTGCATGGTTCCTGGCTGACGATCGGAGGGGAAGGCCTGGGTCTGACTGGACTCTGCTTCAGCCAGCACCAGGCCCTGAGCCCAGAACACAGGGCGGCACCATAAATGAGCAGCAGGAACTTTGCAGCTCTGCATCTGCCAGCTTTGTGGACCTTGACAACAGGGTTTCTCTGGCCACCTCCATCCCCCCCAGTTTAAAATCTCTAGAGAGAAGCAGGATGCACTCAATAACTGGACTGTAGTCATGCCGAGGGTTTTCACATGTCTCGTTCAGCACTCTCAGAAACCCCAGGAGGGCCACTTTGTGGCCCAGCTCTGACACTTTTCTGTCTTGGGATCTTGGAAAGTTCCTTATCCTCATGGGGCCCTGGGGTAATAACAGCCCCTGCTTCATAGGCTGTTGTATGGATTACATGGTCAGTATTCCTAAAGTATGAGGAACCGTGCTTGGCATAGATAAGAACTGTATACATATTAGCTGCAGTGCCTTCTTGTCACTGATAAAGGAACTGAATCTCCTAAGGGTTCTGCAGTTCATAAGTGGCTGTGATGGACTTAATGCAAGCTTGACAGACACTGAAACTGTGTCCTTTATTGCTCCATACACAAGACTCCTTCCCAAGGACCTGGCACATTTACCCTCCCCACCCCCAGCGGGTAGGGAACACATCCTTCAAGATAAGGCTTCAAAGGCACCTTCAGTGGGTGCCTCTTGCCCCCAGTGCTTCCCTCCAGAGCAGAAGCTGTGCTTCATTTCTTAAATGAACTTTTTATTTTCATGGAAGCATAGAGACAGAAGGCTTCCCTGGTGGCTCAGACAGTAAAGAATCTGCCTGCAATGCGGGAGACCCAGGTTCGATCCCTGGGTCGGGAAGATCCCCTGGAGAAGAGAATGGCTACCCATTCCAGTATTCTTGCCTGGAGAATTCCGTGGACAAAGGAGCCTGGTGGGCTACAGGGGTCGCAAAGAGTCAGACACGACTGAGTGACTCACACACACACACATGTGCGGACAGAGCAATGCACAGATTATCAGAACACAGCTCAGCGCATTTCCCCCAAGTGAACACAGCCGTCAGGCAGCGCACAGACTGAGAACTTCACAGTCTCCAAAAGTTCCCCTGAGCCCTGTTCCAGTCACAGCCACCGCCCAGAAAACCCTTTTACTTCCATTTTTGAAGAATTTTAATTGTTTTATTTAAATCTGGGTTTAAATGGTATTGTACAGTATGCTCTCTTTTCCACCTGACTTTTTTCTCTCGATATGTTTACAAGAGTCATTCCTGTTTTTGTGAGTGGCAATAGGCCCTTCATCCCTGTTGCCCTGAAGCACATCCTTGGGTAAATGTACGACAGTTCCTGGGGGTCTCTTATTGTTGCCCGACCTCTGGCCGTTTCTGATTTGGGGCATGACGCATGGTACCACTGTGCCTGACCTCATGCAGCTCAGAGCTGCCGCTCCCATGCCTGGCTCAGTTGCTGGCTCATGTTTGCTGAGTGGATGGGACACCCTTGCACGGATCTCCCAAATGGACAGAAGATGCAGGCGGGAAGATAAAACCCTCTTCCTCCTCCTCCCCAGCATGGAGCAGGGTCTCAGAAGGAATTCCTAGAACGACAAGTGCTAGAGTTAGGCAGTGCCTGAGAGGCTCCTGGGCTTAAGCTTCTCCTTTTTGCAAGTGAATGAACTTGGGCCCCAGAGAAGTAAAGGGACTTGCCCGAGCTTCCACGGCATGGGGGTGTTAGAGTGCCTGTGGAGCCCAGAAGTCCTGGCTCTGAGGCCACTGATCTGTCAACAGGAACCCCAGCATCGGAGACGGGTCAGCAGTAGGTCAGCCGAAGGCGCAGGTTTGGTGATCCCCCAGCCAGGGGGCGGGGATCAGAAGCCCACACTCCCTGAGTCAGCTGGCATGACCTGGAGTCACCTGGGGCTATGATGGCGGTCTCCGCTGGCGAGGGGCCCCCTTCTCAACTCCGTACTAATGATGACACTCTCCCTGCCTCTGGAGACAGTGACCTGGCTCGTGGGCTGTGACACGGGTTAGGTAGGCACCCAGTATAGTGCCTGGCTCTAGATAAAGGCTTGGTGGCATCAGCCATGTGGCCTGTCATGAGTGAACGGGAGTTGGGAGGCTCCACACTGTGCACAGCCAACCCCTTGGGGCATCCCTGGCGCTCGGCCTGCCTCACCCCATTGTGGGAGGCAATTAAGACTCCCGCACCCCTGGGTCTCCCCTGCAGGTCCCGGGCTACCGGCAGGAGCGTGTGGAGAAAGGCCTGAAGCTCTTCGCTCAGCTCATCAACAACAAGGTGTTCCTGCTGTCCTTCATCCGCACACTGGAGTCTCAGCGCAGCTTTTCCATGCGCGATCGCGGCAACGTGGCCTCGCTCATCATGACGGTGCTGCAGAGCAAACTGGAGTATGCCACCGATGTGCTGAAACAGCTGCTGGCCGACCTCATCGACAAGAACCTGGAGAGCAAGAACCATCCCAAGCTGCTGCTCAGGAGGTAGGATCGTGGCCCGGGGGGCCCCATCCAGACCAGCGCACCAGCCTGGCCCTTCTGCCCTCGGGAGGCCAGGGTGGATCTCCCAGGAGCAGCCAAGTCCCCCAGGGTCCAGCACTGACCTGGCCAGAGGCTGGGGTGGACCCATGCCCTCTTAGAAGAACTTGCCCCTTGTGTTACCTATGACTTAACCAAGCTCATCTTCTTGCCCCACGGTTTTTCTTCTGCCCCTCTACTGACTTTCCATTCTCCTCCTTCTGCCCTTACACTCCCCTGATTGAGCCTTTCTACCAGAATTTTTCTCTTATGGATTCTTCAGAGGTCATTTTTCCACCCCCTCACCTTTTCCATGCTGCTGTCGCTGCCGCTAAGTCGCTTCAGTCATGTCCGACTCTGTGCGACCCCATAGACGGCAGCCCACCAGGCTCCGCCGTCCCTGGGATTCTCCAGGCAAGAACACTGGAGTGGGTTGCCATTTCCTTCTCCAATGCATGAAAATGAAAGTGAAGTCGCTCAATCGTGTCTGACTCTTAGCAACCCCATGGACTGCAGCCTACCAGGGTCCTTAGTCCATGGGATTTTCCATGACTGAACTTGAATTAGGAGAGATGCCCCAGGGCCTCTCTGGGCACCCACCTCACCATTTCAAGATGGCAGACTTCAGCCCCTTGTAACTCTCACTGCTGTCCGGGACCAGCAACAGAAGCTTGACCCAGAGTTTGGTGGAAATGCAGATCCTCAGGTCACCCTACACCTACCGGATCAGAATTAGCACTTTAGTGAGGAACCTAGGGGATCTGAAAGTGTATTAAAATTCGAGAAGCACTGGTCCAGTCAGTGTTTGAGTTCAAGGTCTTTAGTGACAACTTGCCTGATGCAACACAGCATGTATTTCCTGGCATCTGCTGTGGGTTCTGCCAGTTCCAGGTCCACCTTTCAAAACCATGGGATGCCTCATCCTTGACACTGTTTGGAATCTGCATGGTCATGTGTGCAGACATAACCATATACCATGGCTTTGCTTGAGGAAACAGAGACCCTCTGCCTCTGTCTGATGTTGTTGTTCAGCCACTAAGTGGTGTCCAGATCTTTTGTGACCCCATGGACTGTAGCGCACCAGGCTCCTCTGTCCATGAACTTTCCCAGGCAAGAATATTGAAGTGGGTTGCCTTTCTTTCTCCAAGGGATCTTCCTGACCCAGGGATCGACCCTCTGTCTCCTGCATTGTCAGGCAGGTTCTTTGCCACTAAAGCACCAGGGTCTTCCATTCAAACTGTCCATGCACTTGAAGACCATTTCTCCTCCAGGCTATTATTCCATTTCCTTTAGCCTTTGCATAGATGAGGTTGGAACCTGCCTTCCCCCACATCAAGCTATGACGTCTAGCCCTCTGCCTGGACCACCCCACTTATCACCTGCCTCTGCCTGGCCCCTGCCTTCCATCCTTGGTCTCTGAGTGGGAGGCAGGGCTTCCCGCTCAGTCCAGTGGGTAGTCTTGGCTCTGTGAAGTGTTTACTTCTGGCTTTTTCCTGGTGCAGTGGGCATTTGCCAGGCACAGCTCCAAAAGGTTGCTCCATATAGGCACAATCATACAGCTTTAGAAGCAGCAAGGTAGATTATTTTGCTTTTTGTTTTATTTTCACCATGCAGCCACCCACCAGCATAATTCTAGGGTTGCCACCGCCCGCCAGAACTCCCACCAACAACTTGCCGCCAAGGTCTCACTCTGGATCCGTGTATTTCCTGCTCTCGTTGTCCACTGGCTCTCTCCCAGATGCCCTCTCTTCCTCCTGCTCTCCTATGTCTCCTTTTCTTCTTCTTGTCCTTGGCTGCTCTCCTCCTTTCAACAGTTTTCCTTCTTCTCAGCTTCATTTAGTGCTGGCAGCTGTCCAACCACCTTGAGAGTTGAGGTGTTAGTATCTTCTGGCAACTGCAACTTTCAACTCTATCCAAACATACCTGATACAAGCTTTCTCTCTGGAACTGGCCACACTCTTACTGCAAGTTTGAATGTAGTTTTTCTCTTAAGTGAATGCAACCAAAAGTGTCCTTTAGTTGGTCATGCTGCTGTAATGTTCTCACTTTCCAAAGTAAAAAAGAAGAAAAAATGGGTTTGGGTAGTAGCATGAAAGATGCAAATTAGACTCAAGAATGAAATCACTATCATTGCAAATAAAACTCTAGAAAGGCTCCCAGGAGAAGTTCCAAAGTCCATGGAAGCCTTTTAAATAGGACAATTTGGATATCTATTGGAATGAGCTAAGATTCAGCTCCCTGTTACTACTTACTCTGGGAGCCTTTAGCTTAAGGGATGGTCTCGGTCTGGTCTATCTGGCCTTTTTCCATGACCCATGTCCCCTGTCACCTTCTTTTCCATCCCCAGCCAAATGAGTGTCTCAGGGGTTCTTTTTTCTTTTCTTACTCTAAGGAACACACCTATCTTATAAATTTCTCTAAGATGTTTGTCAGTGTGATAGCTATGAGCCATATGTGACTATTTAAATCTAAGTTAAAGCAAATAAAATAAAAAATTCTACCTCTCCCCATTTCAAGTCCTCTATGGCTGGTGGCTACCAGGTTGGACAACACAGAAAGTGCTCTTGGACAGTTGGACATGATGTTCTAGCATATTCTCACAGAAACCCACTGAGGAGTCTACACCCAGAAAGTTATCCCCCAGCTTGGTAGGCAAAGCTTATGTTATTAATTATCTTAATCATTATGATGTGTCTAGGAGTCCATGGAACTCAGGTATCCCTTCTTGTTGTTCAGTTGCTCAGTCATGTCCAACTTTGCCATCATATGGACTGTAGCACACCAGGCTTCCCTGTCCTTCACTATCTCCAGGAATTTGCTCAAACTCATGTTCATTGAGTTGATGACACTATCCAACCATCTCATCCCATCCCCGCCTTCACTTCCCGCTTTCAATCATTCCAAGCATCAGAATCTTTTCCAATGAGTTGGCTCTTTGCATCAGGTGGCCAAAGTATTGGAGCTTCCAGGTATCCCTTACGGTCTTAAGATTTCTGAAAGCCTTAAGCAGCAAGCTCCAAATAGACTTCCTGCCCTCCTGCCCTTGAGGTCTGACCAGCTGCCTCTGTCTCTGTCTTGCTCTGTTGGGTCCCTCCATGACTGCTGCCAGGACTGAATCAGTGGCCGAGAAGATGTTGACCAACTGGTTCACTTTCCTGCTCTACAAGTTCCTCAAGGTATGACTGGATGCGGGAGGGAATCTCTGGGCCTGCCTCAGCTTCCCCACCAGCCTGGGCACCAACCTGCAAGCTCCCAAGTTCACAGATACCACGGCCTAGCTCCTAGAATCCCACCGAGAAATGGTGTTTCCCTCCTCATAGTCATGGAGGGAACAGGCTCCTGACCATCTCAGGAGACAGAGCCCCACAGTCAGGACTGGCTTGAGAGGCACGGTCCCCACTTTCTCCCAGGTGAGGGGAGATGAGCTCTAAGAAGACCCTTGCGTTCCCATTTCAAGCTGAAGACAGTTCACCCCTTCTTTTGCGTTCCCATTTCAAGCTGAAGACAGTTCACCCCTTCTTTTCCTCTTGCTCTCCTCCTGCCCTGGCCCCAGCTTGGTACTTACTGATGCTGATGAGGGCCCTGGGCAGGTAGAGAAGCACGTGTGGTGGCAGTTAAACTGCAAATGTGACTGGGAGGCGGAAGAGCTGCTTGGCCTCCAATTACTGACTTGTAAGGAGTTCACACCACTGAGGACTGACCTCTGTTCCTTAATGGGGCAGCAGAGAAAGCAGGGTACAGCGGGGAACTGGGAGAGGGACAGACAGGGGTGTGGGGCCAGAAACATGAAGAGAGGGCTGTAGAACAGAAGTGGGAAAGAACAAGAAGGGGTGCAGAAGAGAATCAAGACAGAGAAGTGGAAAGCAGAGGAGAGACAGAGGCCATGGGAGGCCAGGCTCCACACATGTGGGGTCCTCCCAGCACGGCTCTCCTCCGTGTGCAGGAGTGCGCTGGGGAGCCCCTCTTCTCGCTGTTCTGCGCTATCAAGCAGCAGATGGAGAAGGGGCCCATCGATGCCATCA
>NW_011495080.1:5454362-5458327 GCF_000754665.1 Bison bison bison
GCTGGGAATGCTGACAAGCCGCCTCTCGGGTCCCCACTACACAGGGCCAGCCTGGCCTTCCCCCTGTGCATGGCACCACCCCGACTTCCTCATCCCAACACACCAGGGGACCAGTGTCTCAGACATATCTGAGCAACAGCCAGAGACCAATGTACTTCCAGGCTGGTAACCTGGATTGTAAGGTGGTAACCCCTTGCCAAAAGCTGGCTGAGTATGAGCCCAAGGAATGACACTTTCTTAACAGTTCTCCCAGTGAAGAACCCATGCTTTGCAGATCAGTTCCAAATAGTAGCAGGTAGCGTATGAAGAGGGGAAAGCCAAAAATGGTTGCTCATGGTCCCGAAGCCCACACTTGAATGACTCAGGCTGTAGGATAGGATGTTCGGCTGATCTGTTTAAGGTGTGTGTCCAGGGAACAGGTGGATACCTGTATCCACCCTCAGTTAAGCTTATACTCCCTTTCCTGCTAGAAACAGTTATCCCCACAAAGCTCAGCACTTAGGAGCACGTGGTTTGGAACCAGGCACACCTGGATTGGAGCCCTGATTCCTTCTGACCAGCTGGGAGATTTGGGGCATGACTCTTAAAAAAAAATCTGAGTTTGGGATCTTTAGCTGAAAAAATAGGATAATAATAAAACAGGGATAATTGCACTATTTACCTCCCAGAGCTGTCCAGAAGATGGAGTGTGATCAGGTGTACAAAGCCCTGAGCCCAGGGTCAAGGCTCCCCATTGCTGGCTCATGTGAGTCCTGCTCCTCTTTCCCCCCTGACTGTCTGCTGGTGCCCACTCTCTTTCCAGGCCAGGGAGCTCACTCTTGGGCTTTTCTGGGAGAGAGCTCTGATCTCCCACCAGGCCTTCTCCAGGAAAGAGGAAAGAAGGTAGAAGAAGTGAGTGAAAGTCGCTCAGTCATGTCTGACTCTTTGCGACCCCATGGACTATACAGTCCTTGGAATTCTCCAGGCCAGAACACTGGAGTGGGTAGCCTTTGCCTTCTCCAGGGGATCTTCCCAACCCGGGGATCAAGCCCAGGTCTCCCTCATTGCAAGCAGATTCTTTACCAGCTGAGCCACAAGGGAAGCCCAGAGTGAGAAAATGAGACAAAAAATAGCTGTGGAGGGTGGTACATGGAGGGAGCCCAAGAATGGAGGTGGAAGAGACAGAAATGGACAGAGAATGTTGTTCAGTCACTAAGTACAATTCTTTGTTGACCCCATGGACTGCAATAGGCCAGGCTTCCCTGCCCTTCACTATATCCTGGAGTTTGCTCAAATTCATGTCAAACTGAGTCAGTGATGCCATCCAACCATCTTATCCTCTGTCACCCCCTTCTCCTCTTGCCCTCAATCTTTCCCAGCATCAGGGTCTTTTCCAGTGAGTCAGTTCTTCTATTCAGGTGGCCAAAGTTTTGGAGCTTCAGCATCAGTTCTTCCAATGAGTATTCAGGGTTGATTTCCTTTAGGATTGACTGGTTTTATCTCCTAGTTGTCCAAGGGACTCTCAAGAGTCTTCTCCAGCACCACAATTCTAAAACATCAATTCTTTAGTGCTCAGCTCACATCCAGTTGGACCATTAAGAAGGACAGAGAATAGACGAGTTTAAAATGCACTTATCAGGAGATGAGATACACAACAGCCTGAGGCAAGGCAGAACTGGGCAGAAGCCCTGAGCTGAGGACGAATCCCAGACCCTGAAGCCAGCTGGGGAGATCTCCTGGCCACTCTGAACACAGCTGGTCCTGCTGGCTGGCAGTGATGCAACCATATGCACCTGTCCCACTCCATCCTCAGAAGGCCATCCTGCTGGGGATCCCAGCAGGCATCTCAATGGATCTGCCAGGATTGGCTCAGTTGACAAGGCTTCGAGGCAGCCATGTCTGCGTGAGGGCCCAGCTTCCTTACTGTCGTGGTCTGCTACAGGGGAGAGTTAGAGTCTCTGATTAACATGGGAAAGGGAAAAGAGAAAAAAACTTCCAAAAATAGATACCTGAATAGATTTCTTAATGAGCTAGAAAAACTACTGTTGAAATGTCTCCTGCCTGGTCTCTCCCTCTCAGATCCCTTTCTTTCCCATCTCATCAGTGGTTCCCCAATATTGACGCCAACGCAATGAGTTATAATAACACTGTGTCCCCAGATTGCAGCATCCTTTATACCAGAGGCCAAACTATTGGCACACCCAGCTCGGTTGCAGATGACTTGACTTCAAGAGATTGTGAGGAAATTGGAGTGGGTCAGGGAAGCGCATCCACTGAGGTAGAAACACTTGGGGAAGAGGCACCGTGAGGGAAGGGGAAGGAAATTGCAACCGTCTTGCCTGGAGAAAAAAATGGCTGCTGGGAGATTTAATAGCCACCCTCAGGCCTGTGAGAGGAAACCCCCTCCTGTGGAAGGGGGAGCAGTCTGGTCATTGGTGAGGAGGGGTCAGGAAGAAAGTGTGTTAGCAGCAGACAGGGCTGATCTGAGAATCGAGATGAAGGGGTCAAATAAAGTCCAGGCCATCCTAGAATTCAGCATGACTGGAGGAGCCCAGGGCGCTGTGGTCCAGCTGATGGTAACCTTGTGCTAGGCGGGAGTGAGACAGGTGCTGAGAGGCTCAGCAAGCGTCACTTGACAGTCAGATGCTCCTCCTCTATGCTGAGTGATGAATTAGATTGAACCTAGACTAGCATGCCTAGGACCCTGCTGCTGGGAGTGCCCAAGAGCCTAGCTGGGAGCCCGCTAGAGTGCTAGGTGCTCACTTGGGAGCCTGTCTGAAAGCAGAGTCTTAGGCCTGGTCCTCCACCTCCCAAGTCAGAATCTGCATTTTAACACAACCCTTTAGTAATATGGGCTTCCCTGGTGGGTCAGATGGTAAAGAATCTGCCGGCAATACAGGAGACCTGGGTTTGATCCCTGGGTCGGGCAGATCTCCTGGAGAAGGGAACAGCTACCCACTTCAGGATCTGGCGTGGAAAATTCCATAGACAGAGGAGCCTGGTGGGCTACAGCCCACGGGGTCGTAAAGAGTCAGACACAACTGAGCAACTAACACTTCATAACTATTTTAGTGATCCTAGTCACAGGAATGTTTGAGAAGCAATGACCTAGCAGAACAGACCCCAGGCAGTTTGCTCTGAGATAGCCCAGAGGCATGGACATGGGGAAAGGAACTTCCCGGGGAGCTGGGGCTTGGCCTGTGACTGGGAACCCTGTCCCTCGATGGGACCACTACTGCCTGTCCAGATGCCCTGAAGCACTCCACAAAGCTGTTCCTGTGGGGCCACCGTGAACTCCAGGGGCAAGCAGAAATGTCGAGATGGGGGCGGTGTGGGGGCACAAACTCAGGTGGCAGCCTCTGCCTCGTGGTCTCACAGCCCGGATAAAGCTGTGATGCTGCCTGGGGAGATCAACTTCCCTCCTCCTACGTGGCCCGGAGCACAGGAGCCCAGGGCAGCACAGAGCAGCACAGATGGCCAGGCTGAGGGGGCCCAGAGGGGGGCCCAGAAGGCTCTTGGAAGGGAATGGTTTGGAGAGTGCATGCAGGAGGAGTGCGTGGTCCAGAGTTCCTTCCACCGTTGTTTTCGATTTAAGACATTTTGAGGGTGAGAGTTTGGTTTTATAGATTTAGGAGGTTTCCTTCTTCTTAATGAAATAAGCATGTTCTGGTTTGAGCTCACAGCAGTCTGGTCGCTAATGAAAGGCAGACGTCCAGGGGCCAGGGCTCTGATTGCCGCCACATGGAGCAGGAGAGGGGTGGGGGGTGGAAGGCCATTGTCTGAATCTGTGAACCAGACATGCAGTTGGGAAATGGTTGCGGGGGGTGGGTATGCAGTGAAAGTTCTGAGACGGAAACTCACAAAGGGCGCAGGTCGCAGGGTCAGGCAGAGGGTGCAGGAGCCCGGATTGGCAGGGCCACTTGACAGCACCTATGACCCAGAGCACGCAGCCCGACCAGCTCTGGTTCCCCCCCTGCCCACCCCCC
>NW_011495080.1:5458427-5460518 GCF_000754665.1 Bison bison bison
GCCCACCCCCCGAAAAGGATTCTGCAGTCTCACCATGTAGAGAGAGCCCACGTTGAGAACAGCAAGAGACTCAAAGCTGTTAGAAATGGTCCAGAACATTTTAAAGGAAAAAGTATAGCTTGGTGATTTAGGCAGAGTCTTGGCTTACCCGACTAGTTCCAAAAAGGGAATTTGAAGTCCTGGGCTGGAGTGGCCGCCTCCCCCAACACCAGGTCGGAGCCAGGACGGGCTTGCGGGTGGCCTGAACCTGAAGTTTTTAGAGGGCATCTTTTTATTTTTTAAAGATCACATTAAGCTTCTTACAGATTCTCCAACCTCCAATCAGCCTGGAACCTGCACAAAAATCAAAGCATATGAAATCTTTGGAGAAAGGAGCCAGCTTCCCATTAGAGTGTGAGAGACAGAGTGACGAGAAAGACACGCAGGGATGGGGCAGGGGTCTCGGGGTGGGTGAGGGTCTGGGTGTACATGGAGGTGGTGCCCAGCGCATGTGTGTGAGACAGTGGGGCATGCAGTAGCGTCCGTTCTCAGACACAGTGCCCCTCGCTGCCTCCTCCTGCTTGGACGTCACTCCCCTTGATAAATCAGGGTTTTAATGGAGTCTTTTGTGGCGAGGAATTAAATACGCAGCTCCTACTCCTGCAGTGACGCCGAAGTGGTACCTTCCTGTTGCTTGTGGGGACGGGAAGGGAAGAGGGCTTAGCTGGGGTCACCCTACCCTACTCCAGTCCAACCCGCAGAGATGGGAGCCCTTCAGGAGAGGACCTCGGGCTGCTGCTGGTGATCCCTGGGACCTCCATGCTGCCCTCCCCACGTGCCTCCTCTCTCCACTCTACCAGGTCCTGAGCTGTGTCAACCCCGACAATGCCAACAGTCCCGAGGTCCCAGTGAAGATCCTCAACTGCGACACCATTACTCAGGTCAAGGAGAAGATTCTGGATGCCATCTTCAAGAATGTGCCCTGCTCCCACCGGCCCAAAGCTGCAGACATGGACCTAGGTGAGTAAGCAGCCCACCCAGGAGGCTGTCCTGTGACTGGTCAGAAGCCCCTCCTACCCACCAGTGGAGCTAGGGTGCACAGAACAGGTATGCATGGCCCCCAGGAGCCCAGGGGCTGCTTCTTCATGGCCACTTAGTGAGAAATAAGCAGAGAGGGGACCACAGTCTGCTTCTGGGGTCTTTTGAGCAGCGGAGGGGTGGCAGCAGAGAATTTAGTCTGAATCCGCGTGGCCCAAGGTCTTGCCACCACCTTCTCTGTGCCCCCAGGCCTTTCCCTTTGCCTCTGTGCTGTGCCTCTAATTTTTGCTGACTACCAAAAGCAGGAGGGATCTGGGTCAGTGATGGAGGAAGGATAGAGAAAAATGAGATATGACAGCCTACTGTGGAGCAGGGTGACATTTTATTTGAATGTTCCATGAATAGATCGCATAGCCTATATAAACAAGGGCTTGCCACTTAGGGCCAGCTGAACTTAGATCCAGTTACAGCTTGCCTGCGTGTTTAATAAGACACTCAGCGACCTGGGGAAATCCTAGTGGGGAGCCCCAGGCTCCAAAGAGGCCAGGGCTGAAGAGAGGCAGTTTGGCATCATGGATCAGCATCACACCTGCCTGAGTTTGGGTCCTGGTTCCACTGAGTTCTGTGTAAGCTTGGTCTAGTTACTTAACCTTTCTGTGCCTTAGTTTCCTTGCCTATAAAATGGAGACAAATAATAGTGCCTGCCTCATTGTAAGAATGAAAAGAGAGGATGCATATAGAAGCTTTTAATGTACTGCCTGGTACATAGTGCCTCCTAGGAAGCATTGGTCACTATTATTTCTGATTATGAAGATAATACTGGTGAGGAAATGGTATGTGCCTGTTGATCCTGGGCATGGAGGGAAAGGTGTCTAGGTGTGTACATGGTTGAGTCTGGAAATTCATGGCAACATAGAGGGGAGAAGACCTCCAGAGGCCCCTAATGCATCCATCTGGCTTCTAAGCTGGCTTCAGCTAAGCCATCCAAGGCAGATGGGCATCTGTGCTATTTTCTAAAATCCATGGGGAATTTTCATCCCCTCCCACTGTCTCACCACCACCCCTCCCCCCCCC
>NW_011495080.1:5460618-5470809 GCF_000754665.1 Bison bison bison
CCCCCCGCCAACACACCAAATTCTGATGCCTAAAGACTCAGGATCAGGAAGTTCACTCACCTCAATTCTTACTCCTTCCCTCCCCCCTGCCCCACCTCTCCTCTTGGTTGGCTCTTGGCAGGATGTGTTTGGCCCTGTGCCTGGAGCTTGGCAGCCCAGAGGGACAGACTGACCGAGCACATTCTCCCCTTCCCTTTGGAGCTGTCTCTGTATGTTTCTGGGACAAGGAGGAAGCATCTGTGAGATCCTCAGGGTAGAGGGTACCAGGCGAGTATGTCCCCAGTGCTGGCCCCTAGAGTTGGAGTGGCCATTTGTGTCTGTGTGGGGGGGAGTCTACCACCAGGAAGATCCCACAGACTGATGGAGTCAAAGGCTCAGTTATAGTACCAGTGAGAGAGAAGATAGTGCCAGGGAAGGAAGACCCCCATGTCCCTACCCCCAAGCAATTAAGTGGGCTGATCAACCATGGGTCTGCCAGGGAGAACTGAGTTTACTACGGTCACCAGGTAGTACTCACCATGCCTTTTATCCGTCTGTGAGAGCCATGGCTTATCAAAGTCCTCATCTGCAATATGGGTGGGAGGAGAGCCCTGGCCTAGCAGGGCCAAGAGGAGGAACTATTATAAGAACCTTTATCTTCATGCTGGAAGGTGAGTTTCAAAAGCTTGTGCCTTAGTTTAGAACATGGCAAGAGCTCACTGGGTGGGTGCATACAGAACTGTGTACTTCTGGTGCTTGGGAATGGGCTGACCTCCCATGGGGGAGAGAGACCATGTCAAGGCTGGTAGATAGATATTGTTCAGGATCAACCATCCCCACCTGGAAGCCATACACCCAGAACTTAGGAGGGGGAGGAACTGCTTTTAACTTTAGAACATTTGTCGGGTGCAAGTCCAGCAAAGCAGATTGTTGATGAAAGGATGTAATGAATCTGGAATGGAGGCAGCAGTATCCAAAGCAGCTATGGCCACTTCCTGGCATCCACTTCCTATGATCCACTTCCTGCTGTCTACTTCCTGCCATCCACTTCCTGCTGTCCACTTCCTGCCATCCACCATGAGTGAAGGAAGCCTGAGGGCTATGCAGCAAACAGGGCCCTCCCAAGAGTTGCTACTCTCTCGAGCTAGAGGCTGCTCAGGCCAGGGGCATGGTGCTCACCAGGTTCCAAGAGGGCAAAGGAGCCATCTTTCTCATCACA
The DNA here is from genome assembly GCF_000754665.1 of Bison bison bison. Lineage (NCBI taxonomy): Eukaryota > Metazoa > Chordata > Mammalia > Artiodactyla > Bovidae > Bison > Bison bison. The sequence continues at coordinate 5,461,817 of NW_011495080.1, forward strand.
GGAGCTGCTGGGGAGGATGCAGGATCGCTGGATGGATGAGGCTTCACAGAAGGCAGGGTAAAGGGGAGAAACCAAAGGAAGGAGACAATTTGAGCATCTGGGGCCTTGTCTTCCTGGAGAAGTGGCATCATATTGAACTTCTCACAAAGGCCTCCCATGATGGATGCTCTTCTGAGGAATTTCCTTCTTTTCTATTAAATGAAGGGTCTGGAGCTGTCCCCGCAACTCTGGTCTTCTTTCTACCAAAGCCAGATTCCATAACAAATAAAATAGGGCCTCCTCAGAGACCCAAATGCTTCTTCCATAAGATTTGCTCCCACTCAGTTGCATGGCCTCCATGGGGAGAGAGAGGCAAGGCAAGTTTCTCCCATTGTGTAGGTGAAAGTGCCTTGAAACCTGAAAGCAGTTTACAAATATAAGGTGAGATTGTTATCAAAAATTCATCTGTGCCAAAGGGACATACGGGCTTCCCTGGTGGCTCAGTGGTGAAGAATCTGCCTGCTATGCAGGAGATGCAGGCAGGAGACATGAGTGCGATCCCTGGGTTGGGAAGATCCCCTGGATAAAGGAAATGGCAACCTTCTCCAGTATTCTTGCCTGGAAAATCTCAATCCATGGGGTCATAAAAGAGTCAGACACAACTGGACAACTAAACAACAACAGCAACAAAGGGACACATAGCATGTAGGCACAGAGAAGTCTCTGAGGCACATGCATTGGAGGCAAGACAGCCAAGCATACCCCTCCACTTCATTTCCCTCCATGTTGCCTCTTTCCATAGCTGAGGGCATTGGGCAAAGACTGCCCTCCCCATCCTGGCAAGGCATGGACATCTGTCCCAGGCCAGCTTAGAAGGAAACAAAGACATTTTAAACCACCTCTGTAATTATCCTAAGTACATCCAGCCCCAACTCCTTCCCCTGCCTTTCATCACCACTGTGGCGCCTGGCCTGGCCTAGTCCCCCATTCCCAACACTTCTGTTCATTGTTCCTGGGACTGAAGCTCTCCTACCCTGCCCACTCCACCAGCTTCTCCAGGCATTGAGGAGCCAAGATGGGGAACTGTATTAGCCAGTGTTCTCCAGAGAAACAGAACCAATGGGATGGGATATGTTTATATAGAGAAAGGCTTATTTGAAGGAATTGGTTCATGCAGTTATGGAGGATTTCATTAATAATGGACCAGGAGGAATCTGTTTGGGCCGGGATAATGGAATACCATAGCCTGCTTGACTTATAAACAACAGAAAATAATTTCTCACAATTCTTGCAGCTAAGAAGTCCAAGATCAAGGTGTCAGCAGATTTAGTATCCATTGAGAACCCACTTCCTGGTTCATAGGTGTCCATCCTCTTATTGGGACTATATGACAGAAAGTGGGCAAGAAAACATGTGCTCAGTCGCTCAATCATGTCCAACTCTTTGTAGCCCCATGAACTATAGCCTGCCAGGCTCCTCTGTTCATGGGATTTTCCAGGCAAGAGTACTGGAGTGGGTTGCCATTTTCTTCTCCAGGGAGCATTCTGGGATCCTCTTTATAAGGACACTAATCCCATTCATGAGGGCTCCACCCTTATGACCTCAGGCACCCTCCCAAAGGCCCCGCTTCTAAATGCCATCTCATTGAGGGTTAGGAGTCAACATATGAATTCTGGGGGGATACAAACATTCAGTGTCTAGCATGAAGGCTGTTGAGTCCAAAATCTATAGGGAAAGCCATCAGGCTTGAGACCCAGGGAAGAGCCATGTTACAGTTCAAGTCCAAAGGCATCTGCTGCAGAAGTCCCCCCTGCTCAGGGGAGGTCAATCTTTTGTTCTACTCAGGCCTTCGCCTAATTAGAAGAGGTCCACCTACATTATGGAGGGCAATTCACTTTACTCAAAGCCAACCAATTTAAATATTAATGTCATCCAAAAACACCCTCACAGAAACATCCAGAATAATTTTTAACCAGCTATCTGGGTGGGCACTGTGGCCCAGACAAGTTGACATATGATAGAACTAACCATTGTAAGAGTCAAAGCAAAGGACACAGAACCTGCCTTTGTTTCAGTCTCTTGGAATCCAGGGAAGGGAAGACATCCCAGGGCAGGAGTTAAGGACTATGCTGGGGCCAGTGGGCCTTGGGAGCTTTGAAAGCACAGTGCTAGGGCTCCCCGCTTTGTTATATGTGAGGCTGTCCTCGCCAAGTTGATGCCCCTTTCCACCCACAGGTATTGGTTGTAGGTACTCCCTTATGCTGGACTTCAGTGGTGGCTCAGTGATAAAGAATCTGCCTACCAATGTAGGATCCCTGGGTCAGGAAGATCTCCTGGAGAGGTCAGGGCAACCTGCTCCAGTATTCTTGCTGGGAAATCCAACAGACAGAGGATCCTGGTGGGCTACCATCCATGGGGTCACAGAGTCAGACACGACTCAGTGACCAAATAAACCACAACCCTGTTACACCACCAAACTCCTCAACCAGCATCTCATAAGAGCCTGCCCTGGGGAAATGCCGTACGGCTAAGAGTTCCTCACTTCTTTGCACAGTAGAAGGAGGCTGGACACTGCTCTCTCTGAGCCAAGGGACTCTTTGTCTCCTCTCTTCATTCCCCGGAGGACATAATTGATGCAATTCTGTTCCACTGCACAGGAGGAGACTCTGTAGCTCAGAGAGGCACAGAGCCTGGGCCCTGGTCACACAGCAGGAAGTGAAGAGAACAACCGTTCCCTTCCCTTACGAGCTCCTCCACAGGCCATGACCTCCCAGTTCCTCTGGTTTAATGCAAATGCCCCATCAATAGCCCCGGAACTCCACCACCCCTTCTGTCTGAAAGGGTATATTTTTTCAAATAACTAATTCCTGTATGCAACAAAAAGATACACTATCTTCTGAGTGAAATATAAAGAGTTCACAGCAGCTGTCGCCCCAGTTTGCATTTTTCGCTGCACCTGATGGGAAGGACAGATAAAGATAATGGGATTTTTTTTTTCTTTTTTATTTCACCTCCTTCTCTCCCTGGAAGGTGGAAGTATAGCAAATTGGATTGTGAGTGTGTCTGTCCTTTGTGCTTGGAGCCTGGAGTAGGGCAGGGGGCTGCAGGCTGAGCTGTGAAGAGGTCAGAGCCAGCAATTTTCCCTGGTGATATGCATATGAATACCTGGGTCACCTTTGCTACCTGAATCACCTTTCCTCCTTCCAGCCGCCCATCTCTTGCCTCTTAACTCTTCTTCGACACAGCACAGCATGGCACACCACCCTGGAGCACCACCAGAGCCTCCATATTATTCCATGTTCAAGAATATCCATTAAGCTCTAGCTCACCTCTCTTAAATCAAGTAGCGGAGCACAGCCCACTTTTTCCTTTAGCTCTCCAGACTTCCCCAAAGCGACAACTAGCTGGTGCACCGCACTTTACAGTTTGCAAAGACCTAGGGCTTGAAAGTAGATGGCACTGTTCGATTTAGGGATTTCTTCTTTTAAACACCACATTTCCTAGTTCACTTATTTTATATTTTAGAATTTGCTCTCACCATAAAATTATTCCTCTTTTAACAAATTATATTTAGATGCCCTCCCCCAATTCCTGAGTCAATTTCCCAACTATTTGCATTGACACTGATTCTCTTCGGGCCTCTCCCCACTCTTCTCTGAAGCTGCTCCCTCCCACAGTTTGGAGTGGCTGGGTGCCGAGGGCATCCAGGCTCCCTGCCAGGTGTTCTCCTTGGGGCTCACCTGCAGACAGGTGTGCAGCAGTAGAGTTGTGTCTCCTCCTCTAGCCTTCTGCTCGGGACCCTGGTTTGGGAGGTAGAGAGGGCCCTGTGCAGGCTGGCGTGTGCACCTGCTGAGATCCTGCTCAGCACCCGGCAGGGAAGAAAGGCTACCTGGAGTGGGAGTGCAGGCAGCTAGTTCTGAAGTTGGTTCCCTGTGGATCAGAAGGGTTGACTCAGCCAGTTCTAACCAGCCTGGTGGGCACCTCCTTCATCCCTCTAGCTCACCCCCTCCTAAAGCTTCCTGTGATGGGTCTGAGGAGAGAGGCTGATGCAAAGATTGGACTAGGGGCCGGGGTAGGCAGAGTTTGGTGGCTGCAGAGCCTTAGGGGGTGAAATGAGGTGCTTGTGTGAGTATATGCGTGCGTGTGTGCATGTGTGTGACTGTGCATGTGTGTGCATGCACATGCGTGTGCACCTGTCTGCATGCACACTATGATGCCCTGAGCTAGTGAGTGGATCGTGCTTCCCAGGGGGGTTTCCCTCTCCAAGTGATACCTGCTGGTGGGTAGGGGACCTTCCAGGAGCCAGACCAGTGATGTACTGGGTGCCAGTGTTTCCTCCAGGGTTGGCCTGCAGATAAACCCCTCCTTCCTCTACACCTCAGCTCCCTACTATTCCTCCAGACACCTCTCAGAAATGTGGGGGCACCCCACTGCTGCTCCCACCCCTTCTTCTCCAAGAACCTCCAGGTACCATCCTATCTCCTGAGCATCCCACCCCACCCCACCCCCGCCTTTGGCCAGGTCCTCCCCTTCTTGGGCAGGGCTCCCCCACTCCTTTTCATCCACCCCGTCTCTGATTTTCCAGCTCAACCCTAGATGCCTTAGACACTAGACTAAGATATTAGTAAAGTAATGGTATTCCAGACCTTTCTTAACTCAGTTCCAAACTTCCTTCCTTCCCACAAGGACTCACCCTCATGAATCCCTAGAAGTGTCACACAAGTGGCCTCTGTGGGCCAGAACACCTCCCCGACCCCCAAATACTCCTCTACCCTCCCCCTTTTCTGGGTCTGTGCGCCTTTGTTTTCCTGCATAACCTTCCACACACACAGAGGCCTTCAGGGGCCAGGGCTTTCGTGTTAGGAAGTTTTCTTTTTCACCCGTGTAATGTCCTGCCAGCACAGTGCCTAGCACACCGTGGGCACTCAGTTTTGAGTGAGTGAGGTTAGAGCTCTAAGACTTTCCGGATGTGGATTCTCACCATGGTGGCCGTAGGAGATGCCTCCTGTGTCCTAGTCTGGGGGGAGCAGGGAGATGACCTGGTCCAGCGTGGGCAGGGTGATGAGTCCCTGTCTCGGGATTCACTGGGACCATCACCGAGCTCACATCATTTGGTGCCTTGAGGCATTTTCCAGTCTCACTGGGCCCCGTGGGCAGGCAAAGCTGTCCAGGCAGCTGGGCATTCATCCAGAGGACACTGGCCCTTGGCCCAGCTGTCACTTTGCCCCCCGGCTGTTCTAACAGGGTCACCTGGTACACAGTAAGGTGTGGACACAAAAGAGGTATTTTTAGTGCTGTTTTCATAGGCAAGACAGAAGGAGCCGATTTGGTGGAAAGAATGCTGAACCTGGGATGAGGAGACCTGGATACTGTTGATTTCCATTACTGTTATTAGGACTAAGCCTATGTTGAATATGCAGAAGTACCCAGAGCACAAAATTAGATATGCCCTTGCTCGGGGGCCTCGTGACCTGACCAGCCGCCCACACTGCCAAGGACACCAGACCTGAAGACTGCAGGTCTGCCTCGCCCTCCACTGGCCCACCCCACCCTTGGGGCTCTCTACCACTGGGTAGGGATGAGGGTTCACGAAGCCAGCCATGCAGTTTGTGGGCTGGACTCTTCCTGGGACAGAGGGAAGCCAGCAGCTTTGATCTTTGACCTTGGCTGTTCCTGGTCCCAATGTGAGCTCCATGGCCCCTACCTCTGTCAAGAGCAGGTCTTGAAGGAGCACAGGAGCATTCCAGAAAGCGGAGCCTACCCTGTTTGATTTTCCTGAGATACCCCATGGTGAGTCTGGGGAAAGAGAGGCCCTAGCTGGCTTGGATATGGGGTTTCAGAAAACGAAGGAAAAGAGTGACATGGAAATGACATGTGTTCAGGCCACAGGTGAGTTTGAGGACCCTGGGCAGAGAAGAGTGAGATTGAGGGATGGGTTTAGCCCACTTATGTCACTTGGTGCCAGGGACTCCCTGCCCTCATGTTGCATCCATACTTCTTCATTCCGGCTCAGCTGGGCAGGCCACCCACGGCCTCTCTTCTTTCCTGCATGTCCCAGGGATGAAGCTGCCAACACCAGGCTCCCATATTTCTTGCGTTCATTCTTCAGGATTGGTTTGGAGATGGAACAGAGGTTTTCACTTTTTCACCTTTCTGATATTTCAGGGGAAAAAGCACATAGCATCTTTCCTGTAGGAGGGGAATAACAGGCTTGAGAGATCTAAGAGAGCTTCCCTCGTGGATCAAACGGTAAAGAGTCTGCCTGCAATGCAGGAGACCTAGGTCCTTGGCCGGGATCTCCTGGAGAAGGGACTGGCTACCCACTCCAGTATTCTTGCCTGGAGAATTCCACGGACAGAGAAGCCTGGTGGGCTACAGTCCATGGGGTCACAAAGAGGTCGGACACGACTGAGTGACTGACACTTCACTTCACTCGAGAGATCTGAAAGCAGGACTAAGTGTTCTCCAGCTTTCTATCATCATATTGGCCTTTGGAGGAACATTCTTAACTTTTTGAGATAGTTGCCAAAAAAGACAATAGTCATTGCCTCCCTGCTGCCCGCTGGCACCCCAGAGGCAGGGGCCGGGGCTGGCAGGACCAATGGACAGGACACCTCTTCTGACAGCCCCTAAACGTGTGACTAAGCACTGATAACAGTGATGGGCAGGCTTCCTGCTGCCCTTGGCCATCCTGCTGCCCACTGCGTATCACTGACCACAAGCCTCAGCCAGTGTGGAAGGCATGGATGGGGTTACCCCCATCCGCATGGACTTGATTTTGTAGAGGTGGAAGTGCCGTGTCCCACTGGGATTCCTGGAGCTCAGAGTCTGGAGTTGAGGGGAGGCAGCTACCCACCAGCATCCCAGCGTGGCCACAGCCCAAGCTCCAGTCCAGCCATCACTGGCCACACCCCCAACACTTGAGTGGCTCACACACGTGGTGAGCACCACACTACAGAGCTCCAAGTTGCAGTGACCTCCAGGTCTGCCTTCCCAACCTGCTTCTTTAATTTCCCAGTTGTAAAACTGGAAGAACGAGTGATAATCATTCCAGGGAACTTTCACTTTGGCGGTGAATGTGCCCAGCTGAGCTTCTGGAGGTCAGCTCTACCTTTGTCCCAGGTTCTAACAGCTCAGCTCACAGCTGACCTGTAGCTTGCTGTCTGCCCACCATGGAGCAGCAACCCACGGGTAGAAAATCCTTTCACTGCTTGGAAAATAAGCCACCGTTACTCAGTCACTTACTCCTTCTCCTCTTTCATCTATTCATCTATTTCACTCTTTTCACTTATGTATTATTCATGTAATAAATACTCATCAGGTACTTACTGTGTGCCACGTGCTGGGCTAGCCCTGCTGCTGGGCATCTGGTGGCATCAGTTTTGTACTCCCAAGGACAAGCCATCATCCCTTGGCTGCCCTGAGTGGGGGGAGGATGGCCGCACTCTGCCCTACATTTTTTCAGTCGAGGGCAGAGAGGCAGACTGACTTTCATTTGCTTACATAATTGCTGGACACGATTCAGAACCAGGGCTGCTGCATAGGGCCGCACAGGCTGCGCACTGCACAACTTCAGGGCAGTTGTATAGCGAGGAATTCTGCATCCAGCTCCAGCATTAAGTCACCAGCTGTCATTGCTCGGTCCCCCAGGTGGTTTGGTTTGTTTACATCCCCCTGAGAGGTGCTACAGAGCCATTGGCAAGGGAACCAGTGCGCACCAGCAAGCTGGCCCTCTGTGGGTACCTTACCCCACTTAATCCTGGCCAGCCCCACGGCCTCTTCAGTGAAGCGCAGTCCTCTACCCTCGGGCCTGGCCAGGAGACTTAGTGTCCAGAGCTGGGCCCCTGTTCCTCCTCCGGCTCCCATGTGGGGCATGCAGAGCACTGCCTGCCTTCCGGGCCCCCATCCATGTGTTCTCCTCTGACTTAATGGCCTGGCACTATTCACAAGGCAAGAGGGGAGACCCATGAGGCTTTATCATTCAGGGCCATTTATCTTTGTGCAACTGGGACAACGTGTGTCCCTGCCTTATCCTTGGCCCAGGCTAGTCTTCAGTTCAGTTCAGTTGCTCAGTCCTGTCTGACTCTTTGCGACACCATGGAGTGCAGCATGCCACTGCAACCACTCAAAAAACATGCACCCATACCTACCTGCATAAAATCCAAAACAAAAAACCCACAACAGACAACATGACAACAAACAAACAAAATGCTGATGACCAGGTGTCCTGGTGGGGCATCTGCCCTTTTACATACCACCCCAGACCCTCACCACCGTGATCGAGTCCAGCCGTGCCGTCAACAGCACTAAGTGACAGCTGGTCCCCAGAGACCTCTGGAGGCTCCTCTGCTCCAGTGAACCCACATGGCACCCTCATGTTTTCATTCCTGGGACAGCCTGTTGCTACAAGAAGCTCTAAACCAGGCAGCAGACAAGCTCAGGAGCTAGAGGCACGGACGTGGCTGTTAGGAACATCTCTGTTCCTGCTGAAGGCAGGCAGCTCCCTTCCTGGGCCGGATTCTCATCTGCAGCACTGGCCATGCCAAGTGCACAAGGCAGGAAGGAATCAGTCATGTTCCCTCAGCTGGACAGGAGAGAACAGGGGAGGAGAGCGGAAATGTGTGTCTGTGGAGCCACAGTAAAAAATCCAAGGCGGGGTTAGACCAGGACAGAGGGTAACTCACGCCAGCCCCCACCCGCACGCCGCAAAAACCCGGTGCTCTCACCCGTTTCAGAATCTCAGCATCTGTGAGGCGCTGAGTGGGGTCATGGCTGCTTGGAAACCAGATTCCTGGCTTTTTGGCAGACACACATGTTGTACTTGAATTGAGAAGGCCGTTTTCCTTTCTGGTGTGTGCATGTGAGCGTGTGTGCGTGTGTGGATGTGGATGCGTTCGTGCACAAGAGCTGGTCTGTGTCTGGCTTGCACCTGGGTCTCCATGTGCGAACTTTTCAGGACAGGAATGTGCGTGTCCCCATCCCCACGTGATTTGTACCGCATGTGGCAGTGAGGG
>NW_011495080.1:5470909-5483113 GCF_000754665.1 Bison bison bison
GAGGGTTTGGCAGATGAGAAACAGTCTCCTGTTCCCCCATGTGGGATCCATCAGGGAACCCACGTGTGTAGGTGTCTGGGACCCATGAGGATAAGGTGGGAGGTAACCGTACACCTATGGCATCAAAGAAAATTAGGTGTCGGGAGATCACCAAGATGCTGTTCTCCACATCGACTTTGTGGCTGTTCTTGGGTGTGAGGATAGGTTTTGCTGGCCCCTCCACGTACACTTACTCAATCTCTCTGCCAAGACTGGCCCGCCTGCTGGCTTTTGGGTCCAAGTCGCACCCCTGGAATAGGAAGAGGGTGCCCAGTGGTGGAATTTGCCGTCTTGGTCTCGTTAGCTCCAAGACCTCACAGTCAAGCAAAGAGCACGTGGCACTGGTGATGCCACCTTCCATTTGCTTAGTATGTACTTAAGTGTCCTCACGTGCCTTTTTCTTAATACTTATTTTTGGCCGTGCTGGGTCTTCATTGTCATGTGGGCTTTCTCTAGTTGCGGTGCAGAGGTTTCTCCTTGCAGTCACTTCTCCTGTTGCAGAGCAGAGGCCCTAGGATGCCCAGGCTTCAGTAGGTGTGGCACGTGGGCTCGGTATTTGCAGTTTCTGGACTCTAGGGCACAGGCTCAGTAGCTGTGGTGTACTGGACTTAGCTGTTCCACGGCAGAGTGAGATCTTCCCACATCAGGAGTCAAACCCGTGTCTTCTGCTTTGGTGGGACGATTCTTTACCACTGAGCCTCCAGGGAAGCCCCCTGCCTTCTTCATTCATTTAATAAGCATTGACTTCTTGCCGATGTGGCCAGCCACCAGGAACACGTGGGCAGTGGAGGTGACGTTATTCCTATGTCTGTCATATAGTTTGTTGGGATGAGAACCAGACCTGGGAATCAGGGTCCCCCTGTGCTTCTGCACCCCTCCTCTGGGAGCATCTGCGAGCACCTGTCTTTGGAGGCACCCTGAGGTGGTGCCGTGCACTTGCCTGTACAGGGGTCCTCAGGGTCCCATGGGAGGGGCCCAAGGGCCTGTCTGAGATGGAACTGTTCCCCCTACAGAGTGGCGACAAGGAAGCGGGGCGAGGATGATCCTGCAGGATGAAGACATCACCACTAAGATTGAGAACGACTGGAAGAGACTCAACACCCTGGCACATTACCAGGTAAGGGGACCATGGATGGGGAGGGGCTAGCAAGCTAGGCAGCCAGGTCCCTGGGGGTCTCTGTCGGTGAATAACAGGGTCATCCTGAGGCTCTTACCAAGCCCTAAACCCACTTCTTCACCAGCACTTTGTGTGCCCTTAGTGACCCAGGGAAAACATGGGACCCCACGACACCCTGACCTTCCTGGAGATAGCATGCTGGGTGTGCGCTTCCTGCAGGGCATGGGCAAAGACCCTGAGCAAAAGCCTTTCTTAGGTGAGCCCTGGAGTTTAAGGTTGGGTGCTGTCCCAGGGAAGCATAAGGACAGAGGGTGCTGGTGAGAGGCTCTTGCCTGAGTCACTCCAAGAGTGAGCCCCACCATGGACTACAGTTCTATACTCAGATCTGTCCTGTTTCATCAAAGGAAAACTGACAGCCTCCTCCATCCCCTGGTTCTCAGTGAGGCCCTGATTGTCCCCAAGGACCACGTTCGTCCTGACTGGGTGGCAGTTTCTGTGACCAGGCCCTTACCTGCCTTTCCCCGGTAGGTGCCAGATGGTTCTGTGGTGGCCTTAGTGTCCAAGCAAGTGACAGCCTACAATGCAGTGAACAACTCCACTGTCTCCAGGACCTCAGCCAGTAAATACGGTGAGTTCATCAAATCTTTCTGGGGAAGAAAGGATGCCCCCTGAGCAGCTGTGGTCACCATGGCAGCACTGCTGGAAGATAGTGGGTGCCAGGGATAGGGAGTGGGGAGGGATGCGGGGAGTCAGGCAGCTTGGCCCCCAGAAAGGCACACTGTACGCAAAAGAAGGTTCCTGGTTCTGAGCAGGGACTCTGATGCAGGAGCTTCGTCCCTGGAAACAAGAAGAAAGTCTAACCTTCCTGAGCGTCCTACAGTCTCTAAGATGCTTCCACGTTTGTGATAACTCATTATCAAACGTCAGGTTCATAATAATCAGTGAATTAAATAATTATTATTTCCCCCTGTTATGCAGATTAGCAAATGATAACTCTGATGCAGAGGCTAAATGACGGGTAAAGGTCACACACTATGAAGCAGTTGAGGGAAGGTACAGACCCAGGTCTCTGCTCCTCAGGGTGGGGAGAAGGGTGCCAGAGGTGGGCTGGACGCCCCGGTGCCTTCTTACCAGCAAAACTGGCTGAAAAAGCCACCAGCTTCATGAGACGGTTCTGGGAAATAGAAGACAACACACAATGGTGCCTGCACACAGTGGGACCTGCCTCTTCTTTTCCCGCTCGGCACTCATCTCACCACACCTGTTGCAGCAGACAAATGGTCCAGGCGAGAGAGGCAGGCGAAGGTGCACAAGTGGCAGGGCGATCACTCAGCTGGTCAGTCACCGGTTAAGGGAAACAGGGTCCCAGCTCTTTCAGGAGCGCGTGCTAAGTCGCTTCAGTCTGACTGTACGACCCTATGGACTGGAGCCCGCCAGGCTCCTCTGTCCATGGGATTCTCCAGGCAAGGATACTGGAGTGTGTTGCCATGCCCTCCTCCAGGGAATCTTCTCGATCCATCCAGGGATAGAACTTGTGTCTCCAGCATTGGCAAGTGGGTTCTTTACCACTGACGCCACAGGGGAAGGCCCCCTCTCCCTCCCCCCCCACCACCACCCCGAGCTCTTTCATTGGTACTTAATTGGCGACACAGAACACATCCTGAGACTTGAGAGCTCTTACAAGGAAAGTACAAAAAGAGACAAGCTTGTATTTTTTACAAATTGAATCATAAGGGCTGGAGAGATGCAAGTACAAGAGGGAAAGGAATCCGATTGGGTGGACAAGACACAGAGAATTTCCTGGAGGCGGTGGAAAAGATGTTCCAGTTTCAGGAATGGACAGAAGCGCCTCCAAAGGCAAGAAGGATCAGAGTTGGCCTCAGCTGGAGCCGAGGTGTATCATAAACAATAGGCTGGAAGGCTGGGTGGCCTTACCCGCCTGGGGTCCTTGCATTGGCAGAAAACATGATCCGGTACACGGGCAGCCCCGACAGCCTCCGTTCGCGCACACCAATGATCACCCCTGACCTGGAGAGCGGAGTCAAGATGTGGCACCTGGTGAAGAACCATGAGCACGGGGACCAGAAGGAGGGGGACCGGGGGAGCAAGATGGTGTCTGAAATCTATCTGACACGACTGCTGGCCACTAAGGTACAGGACGTCAGCCAGGGTGTGGGGTGCGGGTGGGTTATGGGGTGGGGTGTCATCACCCCACAGAAATGTCAGAGCTGGCAAATACCTAGCATCTGTGCTGGTGCCACCCCGACCCCCACCTCAGTCATCCATCCATGCAGGCCCTGCTCATCAGCCTGATCTCCTTCCCAGCACAGAACCTCAGCATTCTTCTCAACCCAGTCCTGCAGCCAGCCCCTCCCATACATCCAGGCTGGCACGCAGTCTGAAGTCTCGATTCCATCCCTTCTCTTACGGCTACGGCTAAGTCACTTCAGTTATGTCCGACTCTGTGTGACCCCAGAGACAGCAGCCCACCAGGCTCCCCCGTCCCTGGGATTCTCCAGGCAAGAACACTGGAGTGGGTTGCCATTTCCTTCTCCAGTGCATGAAAGTGAAAAGTGAAGTGAAGTCGCTCAGTCATGTCTGACTCTTAGCGACCCCATGGACTGCAGCCTACCAGGCTCTTCTGCCCATGGGATTTTCCAGGCAAGAGTACTGGAGTGGGGTGCCATTGCCTTCTCCAATCCCTTCTCTTGCCCTTGTTCAAATAGAGAGACACTAGCCATGTGCATTCCTGGTCCTCTGCCATGCCTTCTGGAAGACTGGCTATATATCTCTGGGGTGTCATATACAGTCTCTAGTGGTGGAAACTGCGGCCCCATCAGTGACTTTGCAGGCCCCCTTTCTAATCCTGGTTCTGGGGACCCTGTGTGCCTACAGTTAGTCCCACAAGGCCCGAGACTGGCCCCAGCTCTGCTCTTTGTGGATCCAAATGAGTAAACTGTTCATTAGCTGAGGTGAGTAATGCCTGAACAGAACCAGCAGATTGTGCTTCTCTGCTCTGACCGAGTGAGTTGTTCATTAGCATTTGTGAAAAGTGCTAAAATAACACCACCGAAGGGTGTTAAAACCAAACCGCGGTGTTGGCAGAGGGAGGCTTCCTTAGGTCCAGTCATCAGTGTTATATCTATTTTCCACGTGCCGGGGAAATGGAAAGCTGCTCCGAGACAGATGAGAGCGGGCAGGAGGAGGGTGCAGATTCTTTGCACGCACTTTTGCGATTTTACCCAAGCAGGCCTGGCTGTGTGCTGGCCTCCCCTCCCCTCCGCCATCTGGGAGGCCGGGCGATCGTACAGCCCCGTCCTCAGAGCTCTCAGGGCGGGCGAACTGTGAACTTGGTCCCCTCCACAGGGCACGCTGCAGAAGTTCGTGGACGACCTGTTCGAGACCATCTTCAGCACGGCGCACCGCGGTTCGGCCCTGCCCCTGGCCATCAAGTACATGTTCGACTTTCTGGACGAGCAGGCAGACAAGCACGGCATCCACGACCCGCACGTCCGCCACACCTGGAAGAGCAATTGGTGAGTGAAGGGCAAGCGGAAGCCGCACGGGGAGAGGCCACCCCCGAGTTGATGGTCGGCCTTGGAGACAAGCAGAAGGGGCCAGCCCGCCTTCCCCGCTGCGGCAGCTCTGCGCAGGCGCTCTGTGGGGTTCCACCTGCTTCCGGTCCTTTTGGGCGTTCACTTCCTCTCTCCCTTCCCTCAGTGGAGTTGTCCATCTTTGTCATCGGTTCTTTCAGTCAACAAACATTAAACCAACTAAATGAGCAAACATGAGCATGCCAGATGTCACAGCCAGGTCGCTCTCATATCCTGGTCCCTCCCCTGTGCCTGACATGCTGGACCCTGAGTTTGCAAAGACTCGGGTCGTGCCTTCTGCCCTCCGTGGGCTGACAGGACGGCAGCTGTTTGAATAGAGGGGCACATGTGAGGATGTGGAGTGCGTGTGTGCAGCCGGGCTGTAGACAGGCAGGAGCTCACAGAGACTCTTAAATGGAGTTTGGAGCACAGCTAGGAGTCACCTAGATGAACATGGGAGTCTTTCCAGTTCATTCAAGACATGGTTTTCCCTTTTCAGAATTCCCTTTGGGGAAGGGACTGTCCCATAACTAGGGTGTCTTTGAGACGAGGGGAGCCTCTAACTTTTAAATGACACTGTAGGTGTCTCATCACGGTCCCCTCTCTCCTTTAGCCTTTATCCGCCTTTCCCTTCGTTCGTGTGTCGGTTGTTTCACTGAGACTGCAAGGTCAGACATCAGTATGCAGCTCTCGTGGCGGAATCTTGCACAGAGCTGGGACTCAATAAATATTGATGGAGATGCAGAGCCAAGATGGTCTCTACTTGAGAGTTCCACCTAGGGTAAAGCCGTCTTATATTTAGTCCCTTTAGTTCCAGAATCGCCTCCCAGTAGCTTTTACACAGTCCCTGTCCTGGGGTGTTCTTCCCCAGCCCATTCTTTCAGAGTAGCACCTGCCAACTGCCAGGATTGACATGGTACTAGGGCTCAGCCAGCCACCCTGACAGCCCAGGGTCCCAGCCTGGGGCATTGGAATGTTATTCAGGGTAGGATGCTCTGGCTTCCTCTCTCCCCTGAAGAATAGTGCATCTCCACTAAATTTGGGAAGTCAGGCAGGAACAGTTTTGGATGTAAAACGGAAGAGTAGGATTGCTCCCACGGTAATTCGGGGTACATTGTGGAGTTCTTGTGACCTTTCGGAAATAAGACAGTTAGACTCTGGATCCCATCTAGTCCAGCACTGGGTGAAGGCTGCTCCCTCTTCTGAAAGGCTTGCAGGTCTGGCCTTTCCCGGTGACTGCCCGTAGGTAAGACTGCATTTGAGGGCTTCCCTGGTGGTCCAGTGGTTAAGACTCTGCACTCCCAATGCAGGGGGCAT
The DNA here is from genome assembly GCF_000754665.1 of Bison bison bison. Classification (NCBI taxonomy): domain Eukaryota; kingdom Metazoa; phylum Chordata; class Mammalia; order Artiodactyla; family Bovidae; genus Bison; species Bison bison. The sequence continues at coordinate 5,476,976 of NW_011495080.1, forward strand.
GGGTTTGATCCTCAGTCTGGGGACTAAGATCCTACATTCCACATGGCATGGCCAGAAAAAAAAAAAAAAAAAGAAGGATTGCATTTGACTCTGCACACCTTTACAGAATGACTCTGCAGAGCTGTTCCAAGGGCATGTCCCTGACCCACCTAATCTGCTTCTCTCTGCCACTGAGTCTTCCTTCCTACCACCTGAGTTGAATGCCTGCAGCCTTCAGAATACAAGAAATGCCCTGTCCAGACCTTATCCTGGGAGAGCTGCTATTTCCAGACCATGCCCTTGTAACCTTTACAAGTGCATCCCCTGAAATGGTATCTAAATGAGCATACACCTCCCACTGGGCTAAATCCACCTCCAAGATCCAATAAAGTCCTTGGGGGAGAGGGCAGAGTCTTCCTTCCCTCCAGCTCTTCCAAGTGCCAGCTGTTCTCAGAAAGAGCTCCGGTCCCAGTGAAGGGCAGTCAGGCAGGAGTACCAACTCTCAGGTCCTCTCACCAGAGAACACACTTCCCCAACCCTGACCATGGCCACCTGCGCAAGACTCAGTCAGTACAGGAATTATGAGGTCTACATACTGACTCAGGGTCCATTGTTCCTGATTGGAAAGAGATTGTTTCCTTATTCCTGGCCAAAGTTGTAGCTCACCCTCTCCCCTGCCCCCTTCCTCCTCATCCCCCTGCCTTTTCTCTTTTAAATAAACCTCCTGCTCATTTAGCCTGAGTGGCTGCAATCAACCAGAGATTAGTGCCACCACTAATGTTAATAATATGCTAATATTTCATTAGGCAGGAGCTGCTGTGGTTTCCCTGTTTGATTTGCCTGTCAGCACAACTGGCTGAAGGAAGGAGAGTGTTGGAAAGAAACATCCATGTGGCAAGTGTGGGCTCCAGGGTCCCTCTCCATGTTGAACTTCGGGAAGCAGGAAGATGTGACTGGAGGTTTCATCATTTGGGCAGCCCTGCATCCAGGGCTCTAAGCCAAGCTCTCAGGGTCTCCCCTGGGCAGCTGCAGTGACCCTGACTTTCCCCCGAGTGTCAGAACTTTTACCATCCCTTTATTTGCTCTTTGGATTTCCCAGGATGAAATGAGGGCCACTTAACATTGTTAGACCTCAGTGCTGGCTCCAGAGCACACTTCGTAGGAACTTAATAAATACTTGTTGACTGATTGGCAGTCTTGAACATGAGGTTTTACTGTATTTTAGCATTTGTTTTATGTATATGCTGGCTGCTGGAAGATACAACGAATATAGACATCTTGTTCTTGCTGGGTTGAAATAATGTAATTCAAAAGACTTTTAGTTCTAAGAAGCAAGCCAAACACATAGGAACATTATGACTGTTACCAACTATTACCAACCGTGAGAACAGCAACCAAAATAACAATAAAACATCAGGGCACATGGCAGGAGGTGAGGAGGTGGGGGCAGAGGGAGGGAAATAAGTGATCCCTTGCTGGGTGCCATCCCACTTCCTGATCTACGTCTCCATAGGCTGGATGGCAGTTGCAGGATCAGAGAGGCAGCGGAATGTAGTCACAGAGGGGCACGTGGGCAGGCTTTACCCAATGCTCCAGGATCCTTTCTAGCATATAGCTAGAGGGTTTATGGTTCCCAGACTGCACTGCATGTTTCACGTCCTGTTTGTTGAACTGATTCCCCTTTGGAGGTTCCTTCCTCCTCCTTTTCCTCGCCCTCTTCCTCCAGGCTTCATTCAGCTAAAGAACACCTCTGTATCTTTAAAACAGAGACCATTTAGCGTGGTCCCCTCTGTGAAGACTTTCCAGACTTCCGGACACGTCCCTCTGGGTAGCTTTGATCACACCAACCTAGGTCTTAAACTGGACCCCCTCCATCCTCTGGGTCCAGCACCTAAAATTCTTGATTGTGTGCCTGACCTCCCCATGAGCCCACCAGAATGCAGGCTTCTCAAGGACCAGGGATAGGTCTTATTCACACTGTACCCACAGCTGCTAGCATGGCTCTTGGTATAGAGTAGGTGCTGACTATAAGAAAGGGAGAGGAAGGAGAGGACATAATGGGGCAGGTGAGAGCCAGAAGTGGGGTTTGTTCAGCTTGCCAGCTTGGAGATGAGAATCAGTAAGTTTTGCTTGAACTGTCTAGTGCCAGGGCCCTCACCATGTAAAAACAAATTGATTAGGCCAGGCGGAGAGGAAGAGTGTTCCTTCTTCAGGGAAGAAGAACATGTGCTTCTTCCACATGTTACTGTGAGGACAGAGAATAATAAATAGCCTAGGTTCCAGGCTAGTTAAGATTTGCCAACCAGATATGTTTTGTATCTAACGTGGGGGCAGACAGTGGAAGAGAGAGTTAGACATTCCACTTTCTAGCACCTGTCATGATTGCTTCGAACCCCAAAGCCTTGTGCTCTCAGGGCCACTGGGGAGTCCTACAGTCTGGGCTGGGCATCGAGACCTCCAGTGCCCATCAACACTGTATCTCTGAATGGACTGTTCAACACTGCTGATCTCCAGCTCCCCAGAAGGTGAACTGATGGCATGGAGAAAGGCCCATCAGAAGGCTTGCTTCCCAGCCTTTTCTCTGCCTCCAGGGACCTCTCTGGGTCAGTGTCCAGCTCTCCCACCCCATCTCCCTTGACCATCTGCCTCTTCCCTCTACACAGCCTGCCCCTGCGGTTTTGGGTCAACATGATCAAGAACCCCCAATTCGTGTTTGACATCCACAAGAACAGCATCACCGACGCCTGCCTCTCCGTGGTGGCCCAGACCTTCATGGACTCGTGCTCCACATCGGAGCACCGGCTGGGCAAGGACTCCCCCTCCAACAAGCTGCTCTATGCCAAGGACATCCCCAGCTACAAGAACTGGGTGGAGAGGTGAGTGCTGGCCCAGGGAGCTCAGGCAGGACCCTGGATGCAGCAGGCAATTCTCTGGGTGTGTGTAGGGGGGCCCCCTTCCCCTCTGCAGTGGATGGAGCTTGCAGGCTGGTCCTTGCACCAAGCCCCATCCTGCACTGGGACACCCACAGCCCGAGAACCTGGTGTTGTCAGTCACAACAAGAATGGGACATGGCTAGAAGTTGCCACGATGCTCTACTCCCCTGCGTGGAGGACCCAGATCTTCCTAGGCCCAAGGAAGAAGTACAGTCTACTGCTCTAACGCTCACCAAAAAAAGAAAAACAAAAAAGACTTCAAGGGACCGAATAACATCTTGCCACAGACAGACTGGAGCCCTGTCCATCTGGCAGTTCTTCCAGTGTCCTGTGGGGATGTCATGGTAACCCTGAAGAGCTTCTTGCTGTCCCAGTCCCTTGATGCTCAGGCAATGAGCTCTAGATGCTTCAGGCCCTGATCTAATCCAGCCTCAGCTGTGCACCTGTGTGTGTGGCGGGGAGGGCACCTGTATGCCATTAAGCTGGGTTTCTCTTGGCACAAAGCTAACTCACGATAAACAACATTCATGGTTTGTCTGGGTCGCATCAGCTCCGTATGCCAAGCACCTGAGCTAGACAACCAGCTGAAAGTCTATTTATTTATTCATCACAGCAGCACTGGAATATAAGAGGACAGGCTTTATAACCTCATTCTGTGCCCATGAAGGTGAAGTATACATATAGAATGGCTGAGTAATCAGTCCAAGATGACTTATGTGGCCAAGAGAAAAGTAGATCCCCAAATTCAACTGACTCCCAAATCTTTCTACCATTTACAATCCTTTTAGACAGGGCCTCTGCCAATCCATATGGTGTCCATGCGAATTAAGGAAGGTGTTCCTTCCTACCAGAGGATGTGGCCCCACGCCAGAATGTGTGGTTTGTTGAGTGACAGGCTGACTGTCTGCCCTAGCTCACCCCCACCTTTGTGCAGTGAACAGCCTGCACAACGCTCCATGGCGATTCTGAGTTTAGAGTCCCTTTCTCTTTCTTCCAAGCTTAAAGACAGGAAACCTGGATGGAGGCTCAGATTTTGGATCTTTTTGAAGAGTCAAAGAAACCAGGAGTTGTTCTTAACTCGGCAACTGAGACAGAATGAACAATACCGTTTTGCTCATGGTAGAGACACAGTCCCCATCTTTATAAGTTGAAAACTGCCTTCCTTTATACAGGGAATAACCAAGAGGGGGTGAGATCCTGGCCATTCCCAGTCACAAAAACTGACCATCCCACCCTAGTTCTGCTGAAAGAGTTGCATTTTGTTTTCCCTCTCCCCCTGCCCCTTGATCTCTCCCCCACCCCTTCCTGCTGGTGCCTGTGGTGCACATCCAGCCTTGGCTGTCAGAGAGAGCGCTCACTCTTTTGTCCTTGTATCTGATTATGTCTGAGTCACCAAAGAGGCTTTTGCCTCCCCCTGCATCGCCAGTGGCTCACTCTTCTGACTACAGAGCTGCCAGAAGCGAGCTCTCCCGTGTGGTCAGCTGGCTCTTCAGTGAAGAGAAAAAAGAAAGAGGCAGCAGCTGGGCTCTTGGGCATCCCTGCCCTGGTGTAGTGTCAATGCGACAGGACCTCGGGCAGGGAGGGAGAAGGCCAGGATGAGATGGGCTGGGGGGCATTGACGAAGCATCTGCTTAGAGGACGCTGTGGTGAGAATAATGCAAGTTCTGGGCGAACGGTCTCCCTCTTGCTTGGTGCTAAATGAGAGGTGGGCCACGTAGCTGCTACAGGTCACGAGTCACCCCAGTCCATCTGGTTATTTTTAGGAGTGCCTTGATGGTTTCCATTTCTTATCTCACTAGTTTCTTAGCAACCAATGGCACTCTCAGGAAAGTCATCTTTCACTTGTTTGGGGTCCCAAATTCTTCCTCCTCTCCTTATGGGATGAGGGTGCAAAAAGAAGGGGATGAGAAATAGCACGCCCTGGTCTGGAGATCATGTATAGAGACCTTCTTCCTTTGGTGATCAGTTCCACCCTCCCTTCACCAGGAGGCTGACCTGCTGAGGGCCCCGGCAGCCTCAAGGTCAGAAAAGTGAAGGTAGAACCCCCTTTTCTCATGGCCAGGGCTTTCCTACCCCCTGATTTTGAGGTCTGGCTGCTGTGCACACACAGGAAGTCCATACGTAAGGCCTTGCTGACGTAGAGTGTGCTCTACATGCATTTGGGGAGGGCCTTCTGTCTGTGCCACTGAGAAATGGGGTTTACTCTGACTGGCCCTCTTTCTAGGGACTTGGAACATATATGGATTCCAGAGGCCTTACTAACTGCTGGTTGGGTAGCCCGAGTCATCCTGTCCCACCTAAGCTGTCACACCTCCTAGAAGTTCTTCATCTACCTATCCCTGCACCAACCCCCTCCCAACCTCCCACCTGTCCTCCCATCCCATCTCCCTCCCATCCTTCCTTCCACTTGTCCTCCCATGCATCCCTCATCCCATTCCTGCCTCCTTGCAGCACTGGTGGTTGGCAGCCCCGCTGCAGACTCCCAGTCTTTGCCACCTTCATCCAAGCATGAGGGGTTTTGCTTACGGTCACATCTAGAGTAAGCGAGAAGAATCTCTTGGTTCCCCAGTAGCAACCACCCACTCCGCTCATCTTAAGGAACAGAAGTCAACAGTGTTGTCACCAAACTGGTGTGTTACAGTCAGTAGTCATTCCTATCTCATTGCCAATAGCAGTAACATTTTCATGCTAGAGGGATTGCCTCTCATATTAAATAGAAATTAACCCCAATAAGAGGAGAGTGAAAAGTTGGTTTAAAGCTCAACATTCAGAAAACTAAAATCATGGCATCTGGTCCCATCACGTCATGGGAAATAGATGGGGAAACAGTGGAAACAGTGTCAGACTTTATTTTTTGGGGCTCCAAAATCACTGCAGATGGTGATTGCAGCCATGAAATTAAAAGATGCTTACTCCTTGGAAGGAAAGTTATGACCAACCTAGACAGCATATTGAAAAGCAGAGACATTACTTTGCCAACAAAGGTCCATCTAGTCAAGGCTATGGTTTTTCCAGTGGTCATGTATAGATGTGAGAGTTGGACTGTGAAGAAAGCTGAGCGCGAAAGAATTGATGCTTTTGAACTGTGGTGTTGGAGAAGACTCTTGAGAGTCCCTTGGACTGCAAGGAGATCCAACCAGTCCATTCTAAAGGAGATCAGTCCTGGGTGTTCTTTGGAAGGACTGATGCTAAAGCTGAAACTCCAATACTTTGGCCACCTGATGTG
>NW_011495080.1:5483213-5490495 GCF_000754665.1 Bison bison bison
ATTCTAAAGGAGATCAGTCCTGGGTGTTCTTTGGAAGGACTGATGCTAAAGCTGAAACTCCAATACTTTGGCCACCTGATGTGAAGAGTTGACTCATTTGAAAAGACTCTGATGCTGGGAGGGATTGGGGGCAGGAGGAGAAGGGGACGACAGAGGATGAGATGGCTGGATGGCATCACTGACTCAATGGACCTGAGTTTGAGTGAACTCTGGGAGTTGGTGATGGACAGGGAGGCCTGGTGTGCTGCAATTCATGGGATCACCAAGAGTCAGACATGACTGAGGGACTGAACTGAACTGAGTAAACCCCAGCCTCCCTTGCATGCAGGCGCAGGTTTTGTACATAGGAATGAGTGAGATGAAACCACAGTTGACCCCTTGGAACTGGACTAAAGGGTGCCACACATTGGGATGCCGTCTGTCACCTGTGTCACTTGTGAAAAAGGCTAAGAATTTTAACTATTTAAAAATGCCACCTAAAGAAGCCATCACTCAAAATATAAAACTGTGACAGTTCACCCTGGGAGCCATACTGGAGGTGAAGTATGGACATTTCATTAACATATTCATTCATCCATGAGTCAAACATTTTATGGTGTCCATCATGGATGCACTGAACACTCAGGATGGATTAGTCTTGATCCTTCCCTTACGGCCTTCATGGTCGAGGAAGATACAGATAGGCAGGCACCATGAACTGTACTCGTGGGGGCTCAGGAAGCAAGGAGCAGAGGGAGGCCAGTGAATGAACACAGAGGAAAAGACTTTTGTGCAGGACCCTAAACGGCAAGCGTCTCTACATTAGAGCCTCAGATGTGTCTTCTGTGTCTACATCTTCATCCTTGAGGTGTTGAAAGGGTGAGGATACATTGGGCTCTGCAAAAACTTCAGGGCATTGGAGACCCTCTTCTCAATCACTGGGGCCATCCTAGAGACAGAGATAGGTGCCACCATCACACTGGGCACATCTCATAGAAGCCCGTGAATGTGAAACACTGCAGACTAGTCCACAGCAGTGAATCCAGCTGTTGGTGATTGGCAGCTGGATTTGTAGCAGCTCCTGAGGGCCAGTGTCAGAACCATGTCAGAACCACGATGGTGCTGGCATCCCACCTGGTATGACCAAGCACAACAAAGAAAGCTGGGTAAGGCCAGTGGTGGGCTCCACCCCTCCTCAGCGGGCCAGTCCTTGGCCAGCTCGAGAGTGGGTCCCAGGAGACTTTCAGAGCACCAGTCCCTTCTAGAGAAAGACTCACCTGCAGGAGGACATCCCATGGAGCAAGTTCAAGAAGAGGAGTCCAGATTGACCTTTCCTTTCCTCACTGCGCAGCCAGCAGATAAGAACACTTGTGTGAAGTTCATTAATGGGGCATAATTGCATTCTTCACAATCAATAAGGCTGCTCAGTGGCAGAGCCCAGCATAAAGCCCCTGCATAGCAGGTGCTCAGGAGACAGCAGTTTTGCCCACAGCACAGAGATGCCAGAGCTGGGCCATCAGGCTCAAGGGGTGCGGTTAGGTAAAGCCCTGGAGAGAAGCGGGGAGAGGTCAAAGCAAGGGCAGCAGAGACCTGCAGCTGGGTACAGGCCCACTTAGCTCCAGGCTGAATGTCAGCCAGACCCGACACCCCACACTCCTCTAGGACATCGAGCATTCCAAAGCCACTCAGCTCAGCCATGTAGAACTTGCTGAAGATGAGAACATGTGGCCCATCCCCAGGTGGGCTTGCGTGTGGCACAGACAGGTGGGGCCCTCTGCACATGGGCAGCAGAGGAGGGGCCGGTTGCCCCCCCCCAACTTCAGTGAAGAATCAGAGCCCTCCCTCCGCCACTTTACTCTCAACTCCATCCCACACTCTCTCCCTCTTTTTCTCTCACACAAACACATTTTCTAAATATTGTCTTCGGAGAAACCGACCGGGCTTTTAGTGCACTACAAGGCAGGCCGTTCAGAAAGGACAAGGTGCTGGGTGTCTGCTGTTTCTGCGGGAGACGATGTGGTCCCTGACCTGGGCTCTCAGGCTGCCCAGGAACCACACAGGTCGCAGTAGGAGCCCCGATGCTCTCTGCAGAAAGCCTGATAGAGCCATCCTCCTACCTGTAAGGTTTCACAAGCAGGTAACAGAAACGGCAGGAGCCTTTGCTTCTGATGACAGTGCCGTCCCACCAGGGGGACGCTGGGGTTTTCCTTACAGTCAGTAGCTCTGACTGTCCGTGGTGACAGAGTAGGACTGCCTAGAGGACACTCTGGACCCAGCTGTGTTGTCAGAGCCACGTCTGGCTGCTGGCCGGGACACAGAAATGAGGGAGTCATCCGTTCCTGTTCCCTGCATGCGAGCTTTGGGCATGACCTCTTACAGGACAAATGTATTTTGCTCAGTTGGCATACAATTGCGAGGGGGCGATGGCACAAAGATCATTGAGCGTGACGGGGCTGGAGCCACCGCTGATGCTCCAGGTCTCCTCTATAAAACAGAACATTGCGTTTACTGTCTTCCACAATAGTGGCAATGAATCCAGTCTCTCACTGGAGTGCATGTACCTGGGGTGTCATTCCCCAGAACTCCGAGGAACGTGAAGATGTTTTGGGGTGGGTTGCAGGCCTGGCAGAGAGTGGGCTCTTCTGGAATGGAGCAGAGGACCTAGAGTGAAACAGGACCAGGAGCTGAGTAAGGGGCCCAATGGCTCTGGAGATGGGGGGTGGTGGGCAGGGGAAGAGAGGACCCCACACTGAAAGTTTGTGAAGGAAGGAAGTCCACATGACCCAGGCGTGTGACAGCCTTAACACAGGGCTGTGGCTCAAGCAGGGCAGCCAGCCCAGCTCTGGCCTACTCTTGCTGGCCTGGGGATGCTCTGCGCAGATGAACTGGAACTGTCATTCAGGCAGGGTGTTGAACATGATGCTGGAGTGGCACCTCTGGAGTTGGCCACCTCTGCCAGCCTATCACCCAGCTCCAGTGGGCCCCAGTGGGCAGAGGTGGAGGCGGGGAACAGAGCGCAGGACAGATGGATTCACAGTCAACGCAGTGAGGGATGCGGAGGGAGGGACACAGGACTGGGGTCCAGGGTGAGGCTGATCCAGGGCCTCCAGGAATGTGCCCTCCGCTCCCCTGATCAAGCCTTGAGTTCTGGGAACCCAGGGCCACTCACGGTCACCTGTGCTCACCCAGGTGAGAGTGAGTGACTTGACTAAAATGTTGTGCCCCAGTTGCCTCACTTGCCTCACCCTGGTCCCCACCCTGGAGACTGTCCCCCGCCACCCTCCTCTGTTCTAAGCTCTCAGGCTCGCTGTTCCCAGCATTGAAGCCATGGGCATTCAGTGTGGGCCAAGCAGACACCGTGAGGACTCCTGGGAGCGCTGCCCCGAGGTCCTGACCCTACCCCACCCCTGCAGGTGCCTCTCTGCCATGTGGCCCAGGGCCGGAAGCACCCAGGAGAGGTGGCTGTCTTTGGGACACTGGGGGCCTTTGGTTCCTCATTAGGAGGTGACACAGCTCCCCTCTGGTGGGAGATTTGGGGGTTGCTGCATAAAATGTCAAACTGCAGAAATTAAAAATGTAAATGTTGGCATCTAATTAACCAGTTGACAGGAGAGCACAGCTGCAAGTGACAGTAACTGATTGCCTTCTCCCAGCCTCTCCCCACCGAGCACCCCCAGCCCCACCCTTCTCCCCGCTAGTACTCACAGATGGGGACGACGTCAGGGCAGAGCAACTGCTTAGAAGAGCCTTCAGGCCCCTGGAGGGGACTTCCTGCATCTGCGGAAGGGGGTGTTAGAAGGACCTGAGAGGCAGACTGGATCAATCCTGTGGGAGCTGGGAGCAAAACCAGTGCAGGAGACAGCCCGTCCTTCCTCCTGCCCCACTGTGTCCACTCTCTGACCTTGTCTGGGTCACTCTTGAATCCCTTCTCCCTGCCTCCTGCATCCAGAGCTGCAGAGGGCACTCTGAAGCCCAGTTGGAAGAGAGCCTGCCGTGGTCCCTAAGAGGTCACACACAGGCATCCACTGGACCCAGACCCAGGGCTGGGAGCACCCGTCTCTCCCCTGGGCCCCCCACTACACACACACATGCACGCACACACACACACACACACACACACACGCAGAGTTCCTCACTCCCATGCCACCACAGGTATTACTCAGACATCGGGAAGATGCCTGCCATCAGCGACCAGGACATGAACGCGTACCTAGCTGAGCAGTCCCGGATGCATATGAACGAGTTCAACACCATGAGCGCCCTCTCCGAGATCTTCTCCTACGTGGGCAAGTACAGTGAGGAGGTGAGCCCTGCCCTGCCCTGCCGTGCTCGGGGGCCCCTGGGGAAGGACTGGGGAGAGACCCAGATATTCCTGCCTGGAGCAGCTTCAGTGCCCAAGAGCACCACCCCAGGCACCTCCACCACCCACTTCTGCCAGGGGAAGCTCTATCACCCAGGACTGGGGGGCTGTGTTCCAAAGACTGGGATGCTAGAAATGTTCCATTCTGTAAATTCTACATAATCCTTCTTCTTTTCAGATATATACAGCAAGTCTCTGTTTCTTTCATCATTTTTCTCTTTATTTTTTTCTTCCTTCTCCTTTATTTCTTCTATATCGCTCTCTGACTTCATTCTCTTTAATCAAGCAGTTCCTCACATTCATGGGCAGGTCATAAGGAATAGAATAGAAACAGGATGATAGGGTAGAATCAGAACAGGATAGATACAGACACAGTAGACTGGAGTCTGTCTTTAGTTGCTGTGTTCCCTAGTTAAGAAACCTCACCTGGGGTCATTGCCCCTTCAGACATGGCCATCTTTTGGCCGGCACAAAGGTGCCTACGGGAGTTTTCTTGGCCATACCAGTGCAGACCAAGTGGGTTCAGAGTCAGGCTCCCCATGTCCGAGCAGCAGCACAGCCACCTTCTCTGAGTGGAAAGTAGTAATAGGAGCTGAAGCCAGTACTCTGGGTTCTCTACGTCCTCCCAGCCTTGTCCCCAAGAGAGGATCTAGGAGCCCCAGCAGGGCCCATTCCTGGTGCCCACAGGCCATGAGCTGTGAACAAGTGTGGAGAAAGTCGGCAGCAGGTCCATTAAGAGAGGGACCCCGCAGCCAGCCTGTGGGCCACTGCTGGTCCAGGACAGTTTTCCCCTGACTGTGGCCACTTGTGAAGTAAGGATGACACAGAGTAGGCCAGTGTATGAGTGCCACTGTCTCGTCTTGGAAAGGACATCAGTCTGCAGGTTCGGTCCTCTTTTATCTTTTTATGCATGTTCAGTCTTACCCAACCCTTTGAACCCCACAGATTCTAGCCCGCCAGGCTCCTTTGTCCATGGGATTCTCCAGGCAAGAATACCGGAGTGGGTTGTCGTGCCCTTCTCCAGGGGATCTTCCCAGCCCACAGATTGAACTTGAGTCTCCTGCACAGCAGGCACATTCTTTCCCACTGAGCCACCAGCTTCCCAAGTTCACTCTTCTACTGTTAGCATGAAAATGTCCCATCTTTATGAAATGTCAGGGCCAATCACTGGTGGTTCTTGGCCAGCTGAGAAGCTGGCAACTGACTTGGTCTCCCCAATTAAAAATAGATTAACTGGATCAGGAAATTCAGAGCTCGGGGTGGCCCTCCTCCAGCCTTCAGCCTCCTCTTCTCTCCTGCTGCCCTCCCACCCTACTCCCTAGTTCCGGACCCCTGTCTGTCACCTGCCCCTCCTGGAGTAGGCATGGTGTGACAGGTGCTCACGTTAGTTACGTGACTTTATGCCCTCTCTTGGAGCAACTCAGAGAGGGGGTCATAGGTCCCAGGTTTTACAGAGAAGGAAAGGAGGGTTCAGAGAGTTCGTGTTTTGCCCTGGCGTCACCCAGCTAGAAACTGGCGGAGCCGTTATCAGTGCTACACCTCCTGAGTCTGAGCCAGGTTCCCACACATCTTCCTGCTTGTACCCACAATCGCTCCCTGTTATTCTCATCCACCAACCACCGAATCTCAGCGAAGGCTGTGTAGATGCTGGTCATTAGATGTCTGTCACCAGTAAAGCTTGAGACATCACTCTTCGAGGGATATTTGTTTCTTAACAGGCAAAGCTGAGTCAAATAACTTTCTGCATGTGGAATTTCAGGCCTTGGGCTGCTGATGGGAAGATGTTCCTTTCTCACAGGGTAGTGGGATGTCTTGATAGTGTGAAATCATAGTTGCCCTGAGACACTAAGCGCTGTAGTTTCCGTTGGGTGTGGATCCCCCTGCTGTTTAGCCTAGAGGTAACAGCAGCATCTCGGCACAGGTGTCTTCTGCCCATTCGCAGCTGTCGTACGTAGGGAGCAAAAGGTACACGTGTATGCAGACATGCCTACGTGTGTGCTGGCGTCCTGTGCTCACTGACACACGGATGCCCATGAGTTGGTTCCCTCTGCCCAAGCGCCCCCACACACCTCCCCACCCAAGTCGTGGAGGCCGTCTGCCTCCCCAGCAACTTTGTGTGGGCTGCTTTACCCGCGCTCGTCTTCCCAAACTCTCTAACCACAAGCCCTGTCAGTGCGTACCCCAAGAACACAGACACTTGCACGCAAACTGGTAACCACCCCGTTCTTGGCTCTTCAACAGATCCTCGGACCCCTGGACCACGATGACCAGTGTGGGAAGCAGAAACTGGCCTACAAACTAGAACAAGTCATAACCCTCATGAGCTTAGACAGCTGAGAACCGTCCTTCCAGCTCGCCCGCTCCCCCCTCCCCCACCAGAGGGAGGGACACACCAAGCCGTGCCTCAGTCTAGATTATCATCTTTACCAAGTGCAAGTTCCGACTGGCGTCAGCAGCATCCCCTAAGCAGCGCTATCTCCCTCTCTCTTTCTCTCTCTGCCTGTTTCTGTCTCTCCTGCCTTCCTGGATCCCCTCTCTTTCAGTTCCTCTGCCAACACGACTGAACCAAGCCGCCGACCCTCAAGTTAGTCCAGGATGGCCTGTCCTCACCCCACCAAGGGGCCTGACCTGAAGACAGCAGAGGGGCCCTCTTTCCCAGCTGACCCTGAGCAGCAGCAGCAGGGCCCGGATACGAATGAGGAGCCATGGATGGGGGTGCTTCTGTGCTGTTACCCCACCTTCCGTCTTTCCATAGTCCCCACGTGGGTCTGAACTTGGCCTGGAGAAGAGGCAGTGAGCTCAGTGTTATCTTCACTGGGAAGGTGTCACCTGGCTCAGGTGTCTATCTCCACGGGGTCCCCCTGCAACTCTGGGAAGAAAGGCGGCACCTCCTGCATATGGCTGGAGTGGAGAGCATGAGGAGTTGAGGGGCACCTTGCAAGC
>NW_011495080.1:5490595-5510690 GCF_000754665.1 Bison bison bison
GAGGGGCACCTTGCAAGCTGCCTCTCACATGTGGGATTGGCAGCAGAGGCTCCCTTGTCCCCTTCAGATCTTTTCGGAGTCCTTCTGAGCGCTCATAGGTGCCCTGCCTGCCCGGTCCTGGCCTGTGGAAAACCAGACAGGAGAAATAGCAGTTACAGCCCACCATGGAGATCCTCCCGATGTGGCTCATAGTGGCAGGAATATAACATGCAGGAGAGAAAAGAAGAGAGTTGCATCTATCTGGAAGCAGAACTGGTTGTTTTCCATTCACCCCCACATGCTAACGAATCACGGCCATAGTCAGAGGTCTGATCCCTCGCAGACCCCCAAGCACCGTCTAGAGAATACACTTCCAACCCTCCTTAGTCATCACTCATCAGGGGTCAAGGTCAAACACCAGTGCATCCAGGAGCTTCTACCTCCAGTGGTCCCCGTGGCTCCACCCCCACCGTCCTTCCTGAGAAGTCTAGAGAAGGTTGGGGCCGACAGCCTCGCTCCTGACTCCCTGCAGAGTCTGGTGCCGTTGCTATGCAGATGACTTTGTGATGGACTGTTCAGACCTCCCCGGGAATTATTTCATCAACATCTCAGCTGTCTCTTTAGTCACTCTCCTCCCTCCTCCCTTCTGCAGTCATCCCGGGAAGAAACACTTGCAAGCACAGCCTCTCAGAGACAAACCAAAATGCCAGCCAAACTCAACCCTAGGTTTGTCATGTCTGGGGAGGACCGAAGAATCAAGAGGAAGGACCTGCCCGGAAATGGGAGGAGGGACATACCACTGACCTTGGCCCTGGCATTGTGTCTCCCTCTGTCCTTCCATTCACGGATACGTCGTCTTAGCCAGCCAGCCAGATACGTGCTCAGACATGCGTCCTAGGTGAGCAGGGGCTATGGTGAGAGACAGTCTGATGGAGGGCCGTGGAAACCTGTAACCTTGAAAGGACCTTAGATGCCATCTCTCCATCTGTGGTCCAGTCTCGGCCATAGACTCTCCCCAGGCAACCCCGATGTGAAGTTGTTCCCCACTCTGGGAGACAGGCAGAGGCATCTGTGGGGTTGGGAATGAGGTTCCTCCAGTCTTGTCTTCACTCCTCAAGCATCAGACATCTTCCACTGCCATCCACTCCAAAGGGGCCCCTCATGGAAAGAAGAAGGGACCAGACCATTCCCAGCAACATCTGTGGAACACCCTATATTTGAAGAATGCTAGCCCCTTTGGATATGAGCATGTGTGTGTGTGTCAGATCTCATGTGCACATGCATGTGTGTGTGTGTGTGTGTGTATGTGTGTGTGTGTGTGTATCTGTCTGACCCGGGAGTAGGCAGAGAGCTCAGAAAGCTTTCTGGTCCTATGCGGGGGCGGGGAGGGTCTGAAGCATTTCCCTTCTCTGCCCTTGCCCACCATTCATTCTGCAACTTCAGGACATTTCCATACTTGTTTTCTGTGCTGCATGCTGGGGGGTGAAGTCACCTGTCTATAGGAAATCAGGGTGGTCACTGACCAAGAGAAGCCTGGATGTGACTGGAGGCCAGGCGGTGGTGACACAGAGCAGGGCATGATGTGGCATCGAGCGGGACAAGTGATGGGCAAAACGCAAGTAGCCTAATCAACGGAAAGAGGAGAGTGAGAAGCGATGCATTTTGAGTGGGAAAAACATAACCAAAGGTCTCGGCAAATGAAGTGCCAGGTGAAGAAGCGTGGAATTTCTCCCCTTGATTATTTGATTTCCTCCCCAGAAGCTACAAGGCCTGGCAGGCCAGGAAGGAAGCATGTGGGAGGCAGGCTGAGGAGGCACCTGGGCCGCTAACATATATTTGCACATGTGAAGGGTTGGGGAGAAGAAAGACACAAACATATTTAACACAGGTGTGCTGAATGGAAGCTGTGCGTGTGTGTGCATAAGTGAGTGTGTTTTGATTTATTTTTTAAGTTTTGCACAGTTAGAGATAAAAAAATGAACAAGCAGAGAAAAAGACTGTTACCATGGTTCTGCTGAAGCTTTTTTTTTTTTTACTGGATTATTATTATTGTTATTGTTTTGTTGTCGGTACAAAACTTTTTCTCCCTATGTTTTTCATTATAAGAGAAACCTCAAACCCATCAAAGAAATGTCAGGAAGAAAGAGGGGAGGAGGATGGGCACGTTTCCCTGGTTTCCTCGTGTCTCCTGGGGGAGGGTTTGGGGCAGGTTTTCTTTAATTGGTGGGGTGGTGGTTTCTGGTGCTTTGTTTGCCCGAAGTCTCTGCGGCCTGTTGGGGATGGAGAAGTAGGACAGAGTCATGCAGAGCGCAATCCGTCTTGCCCACAAGAACTCTCTTTCCGTTTGCTGTTTGTTTTCCATCTCTTTTGTTTGGATTCTTGGTGCACGTGTGATCCGTTTCAAAGTAAAAACAAGGCAGCGTGATCAAAAAAAAAGAAAAAAAAGCTGTTCTTTCCCCCCAGATCTTCTTTCCGAACCTCCCCTGGAATCCCCAACCTCCTCCTGGCAGGCCGGAGACCCCGTGCTGGCCAGCATGCATGAGAGAAGGGACTTGGGCAGACTGGGTCCCGCAGGAGGGAGGTCTCTTCAGGGCCCCCCTCCGTGTCACAGTTTATGTGCCGGGTCACAGTTCTGTTCACGGTGGGACCTTTATCTGACTCCTAGAGTCCTGGGCAGAGAGCACAGGAGGAAAGGCCATGTCTCCTCACCTTCCTTTCATCCCGTCTCTTTCACTCCTTCAACCCCTCGGAACCACCAGGGTCTAAAATGGTACCAGGAGATCACACAGTCACACATAACCGACTTGGATTAGGTGAGGAGTTTGAATGTTGGAGCAAAATGGGATGGTAAGAGGCAGGGAGAAATGCTGTGAGGTCCTGAATTTAAGAAAGAATGAGCAGAGAGAGGCTGGGACAATTCGCTGCAGGCTGGTCATCCCTCCCAAGGGCACAAGTCTCCCCAGGGGTGGGCATATTTACCATTCCTTGTCCTTTCCTGGAAGGAGAGACCCTGACATGTCCTGGTCACCACAAATAGCAGCACTGCCTGAAGCTGGCTTTTGTGGCTGTTAACTTCCTCTTGCCTTGTTTCAGTGTGGTTTGGAATTCAGGGACTTGGGAAAACCTGGATATCCCATTGACCGAGAATACCATGCACACCCAGAGCCAGCCTAGAGCCTCTCTCTCTTGAGCCCATGGGTGAGTGAGTGAGGCCAGAGATGCTGGAAGGAGACAAGTCAGTTTAAACATTAGAGGCAGACTAGCCAGGCCTGGTCCCAGGCAGCAGTGGGAGTAAGGTCTCCAGCTCTCACCTCCCAACACTGGGGTCAGTGTGATGTGTTATCCCAACACTGCCCCCTCCCCTTTCCCTCATCATAGGTCCTCAACCTCTGATCCCCTTTGCATGTCTGGCTCCTGAGTGTGCCCCTTCCCCAGCAGAGTGCCCCCAACCCCTGCACGTGAGGCTCTGCCCCAAGGCCATGTATCCACTAAGTTCGGGAGCTGTTCAGCCTCAGGTGGACAGCTCCGCCCTCAGTCCAGCCTCCTGGGACCACCCCAGCCCTGTCCTGCCCTCCAAAGTTGCCCCCCTCGAGGCTCCCTGATACAGCCGGGGCCTGGTGGGTCTCCCATCAGAGGAGCCACAGAAGTGGTTTCCCCAGTGACCTCCATTCCACAAGGCAAGTCCTGTTGATGCTTTCAGAGCCTCAACAAGGCCTCGTTCCCACCCTACAAATGGGGACGCTCTGTGTGCCATCCGTCTCTTCTCTCAAGACTAAGGGACACTTCTCCTTGACCTCACAGAATGCGAAGTCAAATATTTAGCCTAGTGAAGGTTAAGGTTAATTATTGTTAATCAAGAATAGACGTTCCCACCTCACAGAGACCTGTGGAGGGAGAGGGGCCTTGGGGAGGCACTCTGCAGACAGAAAGCCCATAAACACTCTTTTCTTGACCCTGGACTATAGTCCTTCCAGGAACAGCGCCACCCCCTCCCCTCCACAATGAGAACCTAGGGCGGACCTCTGAGAGGCAGTTCCATGGATAGGTACCGGAGTCCCCAGGGTGCCCCCAGCACCCAGTAGACTGACCCAGGCAGATCCCACCTGCTTCCTGGACCTTCTGCTTGCTTCTAGCTCATGTAGTCATCAAGAACCTTCTTTCAGCTTCCCACTCTCTCTGTTGGCTCTCAGGACAGACCATTAAGGACCCCTTGTCTCTCAGCCCTTCCCTTTATCTTTGAACCATCGATGGGTGGTTTGGGGTTTTGTAGTTTATTTTTTGTTTGTGTATGTTAAGAGTTTGAGTTTAAGGAGGGAGCCCAGGTGTGGATGTAAAATCCAAATACCGGGGGTAGCGGGGACACAGAATTCTTGGCCTGTGACTTCCAAGGGGCTGAGGAGAAACTGGGACTGGGGGACAGAGGAAATCCCACTTGTTAAAGAAATGGGTCCAGATATCCCTGGGCCGGGGCCATGCCAGGGGAAGCAGCCAGGGGCTGCTGACATTCTTGGTGCTTCCCTGCACTTTCGCTGGCTGGAGCATGCAGTGCTACCCTGCTCCTCCCCCCTGTGCCGCCTCACCCCACAGGTGTAGCAAACGAGTCATCCTACAACAGACAGGGAGACCGAGGGACAGCTGTAGGTGACGCCGTAGAGGCAGCTCCTGGAACAGGCTGACGCTCCGGGAGCCTCTTCCCGTCATGGTGCTGGAAAACGGAACGACCCAGCCTCCCATTCAGAAAGGAATCTCTGCAGTAAAACTTCATTCAGGAGAGACCTTTTTTTAAACTATGAATTTGTGTTCCCCAATAAAATCATTTTTTAATTAAGGGGAGTATCCAATTTTATTGTATAAGGTAAAGGATGTTTTGGTTGTCAAAGTAATACATACTCATTAAGGTCCAATTAAATCCTTTGAGTAGGCAGGTGACTACCCTAAATCAAAACAAAACAGAATCCCTAATGAATAAAAAGAGATTTCTGTTTGTACTGGCAGAGAGGTGAGCTGGGTGGGGATGGGGGAGGGCGAGTGACCTTGGTCAGGTGAACCTCACCTTCCCTCCACTCTATATCCTCTTTCACTTCTCTCCAGGCTGCCCCTGGTGTTGTTGAACCCCAGGGCTTCCCCCAAACAGCAGGGAGACCCTGTTAGGGGTTGGTCGTGGAGGGATCACAAAGACAGATGCGCATGGCAAAGAGGTCTGTGCATCTCGTCTTCCACCAGTTTCTTTATCAGAACTTCTTTTGTTGGTATCTTTGATCTTGTAAGTCAAGCACATTTTAGAAGGGCTCCCTTATAAGAGTAGAATTCCAAACAGAGGGTACAGTTAAAGAGCACTGCAAAGGACACCTGAGAAACTGAGGCACCACTTTACCAAACAGGACTGTTGGACACAGTTCAGGCAGATGACCAAGAAGGCATGCATGTCCCTGTGTGTTCTCCTTCCCTGTCCCTCCCCAGTGTTCCCGTCAGCTTGTTGACTCGTTAAACCTTCCATTCTTTAAAGAGAAAAGCTAGCTTACCTCAAAGAATCTTGTTTCCATTTGGAAACCATGACTTTGTGTTTTAGGGTGAATGACTCTCCGCACCCCCATCACTCTCTCAAGGCTTGGCATCCTTGAGGCCGGAGGTCCTGGCTTAGTCGTGTGTTGGCTGCACTGACCAAGAATAAGAACCCCAGGCCCCAAGATGGGAAGGAAGGGTTGGAGGCAGCCGCCCTCCTCCCCACTTTAGCTAGTAGAGACCAGCCTATGTCTTTCAGCAGGGTCCTGCCAAGTTACCATAGCAACCAGCAACTCCAGGGTACCACAACAGATAATGGCTCAATGAGCCAAGGGGTGGGGGAAGAGGAGTCTGGCCTGGTCAGACGACCCAGAGTTAAGTCTCAAACACTAGAGAGAGGAGGAGGAGCAGGAAAGGATGAATGGGTGATTTAAGGGACAGGCAGGGGCCTTTGAGTCTCAAAGACAGGTGGCTGAAAGTAGCAGGTTGGTCAGTCCTGTTCCCATCACCCACTCGCAGCCTCACCCCACTTCTGTCTCCAAAAAGCTCCCACCTTGAACACCAACCCTTTGTTAGAACAAAGCAAAACATATCTTTAGACAACAGTGTTATAATGAGCCTCAAAGATATGTGGATGAAATCTATTAGAGGAAAGAGGGTCTTCTGGTTTGGTTTTTAAAGAAGTGTATCCAAGTAAGATTACAAAAAAAAAAAAAAGATTTTAAATAAAAGTTTTTAAAAAGGAAACCTATGCTATTTAAATTGGAGCCCAGTTGTAACTTGGTAAAGGCAAGCTTCTGTACCTTTGTTATAATTAATTGTATACCTGTGTATGTAAATATAAGGCATTCCTATTTTGCAGTTCAGAACAACAAAAAAAAAAACCTATTTGTAATATAGAATAAAGTTTATTAAAAAATAATAAAAAATGCAGTTTGGGATTTGGAATGTTTCTTTATGTGTCTGTCTGAAAGGGAGAGGCGGGACCACAAGTAGCCACTGGTGGCCACCATACCCTACGGTCTGGACACACAGCCCTTTCTCTTTTCAGCTATGTGATGTCTGAACTCCACCACCTGAGACACATCTGTTTACTTAAGGCTCTGTCCTCAGCTACAGAGCAGGCATCTCAGGAGGTGATAACCCTGCCAAGCCGGGGAAAGCAGACGTATTCCCAGTCAATACGACTGGGACATCAGCAGACATCGCTTTAGTACAGAGCCCATCAGTCTCTGTCTCTCTCAACAGGCTCTCCAGGCACACACTCTGGAGAGAACGCATTCCCCACCCAAGTCCTCACTCTAGATGGCAGCTGCCTCGAGGAGGCAGTGGACGACAGCCTCTTGTGATGTCCAGAAAGGCTGGTTCACACACGCGGGCTGGCTGCTGTCAGCAGCACCTATTGCTGCCTGATTCTAATAAAGGCCTGACGATCCCTCCAAGACAGGGGTCCCCAGCCTCTAGGCCCCAGACCGCTACCCCCTGTCAGATCAGCAGCAGCCTTGGATTAGGAATAAACTGGTGCCTCAGACAGTGAAGAATCTGCCTGCAATGCCGAAGACCCGGGTTTGATCCCTGCATTGGGAAGATCCCCTGGAGAAGGGAATGGTGACCCACTCTAGTGTTCTTGCCTGGGGAATTCCATG
Organism: Bison bison bison; assembly: GCF_000754665.1. Classification (NCBI taxonomy): domain Eukaryota; kingdom Metazoa; phylum Chordata; class Mammalia; order Artiodactyla; family Bovidae; genus Bison; species Bison bison. The sequence goes on from NW_011495080.1 coordinate 5,497,723, forward strand.
AACAGAGGGGCCTGAGTCGCAAAGAGTCAGACACGACTGAGTGACTAACACACACATACACAAAGCTCACAGTAAATGCAATGCACTTGAAACCACCCCCCACCCACCCACCCCTGGTCGGTGGAAAAAAAGGTCTTCCTTGAAACTGGTCCCTGGTGCCAAAAAGGTTGGGGACTGCTGCTCTAAGACCAAAGTGGGGGCGGAACACATGCTGCCAGCCGAAGGGACCCTTCTTATGCTTCTTCCATATTGGAGTTCAGAAGTTCAGTCCTGCTGCTTCTAACACCTGCCAGATTCCCCCACTGTCTGGTCCAACCTGGCCACCTCTGGCAACTCAAGGGCAGGCCTGGGGGTTACAGGAAGCAGGGTTGTCAGTGAGGGGGCTGGCGAGTCACTGGAGATGGCGCTCAGCCCACCCACGCCAACTACAAGGACCTAATCATGGCACCCCTTCCTCATGTGCCTGACTGCACTGACCCTGATCCCTCAGGGCCCTTCTCATTTCTTCTTCCTCGGTGGTTTGCCTCTAGTTGTGTGAATTCTCATGGGCAACACAGGCGGGACACACCTGGGGCTCAGAACTGTGTGAGCACCCCACATCCAGACAGCTGTGACCTCATCCCCCCTTTGTGCCTGAACCCCATTCTCTACATAGAATAATAGCAAAGACCCGCCCTCCCGCCCCCAATTACTGCCTAGCACAGTCAACTGGAGCAAATTCCTGTCTCCAAATCTTGGTTTTTCTCATCTGGAAAGATGGGAATAATAATGCTTTCCTCACAGAGTTGTTGAGAGGATCACATGATGTAAGGCTTTCAAAGGACTTAGAGTGAGTCCCAACATCTTACAAGTTTTTAGCCGATGGTGGCTTCAATACTGAGTGACGGGCTCCTGAAGGAAAGACCCCACATGTTGACTCTCTGTCTCGTACTTGGTCCTATCCCAAGAACATAGTAGTTGCTCTAAAAATGTCTGTTAGATGAATGAATAAAGTCAGTGCAAGAATCTCTCAGCTGCCCAAATTTTGAAATATAAGAATAAAGCTTTCTGGGACTTCCCTGGTGGTCCAGTGGTTAAGATTCTGCGCTCCCAGTGCAGGGGGCTTGGGTTTGATTCCTGGTTAGGAAACCAGATCCCACATGCCGCAACTAAGACCTGGCACAGCCAAAAAAAGAAAAGAAAGAAAGAATACAGCTTCCCAATAAAATACAGAAATGGATAACTGAAAACGATAAGTCCCACTGGCTCTGTGACCCAGCACATTCACAGGTGACTTCTCAGAGGGACTGGTTGCTACTCAACTTCCTCCAGACCTCTGCTGTTCTTTCTTGCACAATTAGCACCTTATCCTGAGTGGCTAGAGCCTCTAATTGCCTGTAATACAGCATTCAGCACTTTAACAGAACCAGTGCTGATGTATGTACATGATAATTTTATTCCCTAATAATTTCACCTTGTTTTCAGTCCTGTCTCCTCAACTCAGTAGTAGACCGGGTCTTAACATTTCTTTTATTCTGAACTCAAAGCTGGATACTTAGGAATAAGACAAATGCCCACTGTTTTCCCTAAAGCGTTGGGCCACAAGATCAGATACCTGAAGAAGATCATATAATGAAACCAAACTGATCCTAAAGACAAGGTTTTCAAGATGTCATTAGTCTTTGGTATCCCATCAATTAAAAAATTTAGGAGCCTTGAGAATGTATAGCATCTTGGAGGAGATGGAGAAGCATATACAAGTGTAGGGGAGAACTGTAACCTTGGTTTAATGCCCTGTGACAAGAGGGTCATCAGCTCCCAGGCCAGAAGGAACTGCCTTAGAGGGATCAACTCATTTTATGAGTTGATATATCACTTACATACATTACTTCATTCATTCTTAGGATCCAGCCTTCTGCAGTAGCTGTCACTGCTCCACCCATTTTATGGATGAGTACATTGAGGCTCAAAGCAATAGCAACTCCCATCCCACAAACGGCAAATGATAGGGGTGATGGAGCTGGAATGGGAATCTAGGCTTCTCTGACTCTAAAACTTATACTCTTGATTGGGCTCTATTGTAACAAACTATAAACCAAGAGCTTCTCTCTCCCTCTCTCTTTCCATGGTAGGTTGATTATCACCATAGCACTGGCAATGCAAAGATATTGCAGAGAAAATGAGAAAAGATAGGCACTGGATTGCAACTGGGAACTAAAGCAGGGAGAGAAGAAAAGAAATTGAATGGGAATTTAGCTGAAAACCTTAGAGACTGACATTCACAGGGATGAGAGGCTGGCAGGCTCCCTGGTGGGATGCACAAGAGTGACGTGGGATCTGGGTTCTAATCGTCAACACCCTACTTAGCTGTATGTGAGTGGCTTAGACAAATTGATTTACAGCTCAATGCCTCATGCTCCTCATCTGTGAAATGGAAGTAACTTGTGAGAAAATCGTGAGAAGTTGTGAGATGGTAGGATTATATATACAATGTCTGACGCGTAGTAAGCACACCTCGAAAAAGGTAGCTATTTTTTGAGGTAACACTGATTTAAAACCTTCTATAAGTATCACATCTAAAACATTACATTCCTACTTCTGTATACCCTACAATACCCTCACCGCCAAAAACTTAGTTTCCATCCATCACCCTCCTTCTGCCCCTTCTCCTCTGGTCGCCAGGACTGCTCTCTGTAGCTACATTTCTTATTGTTTGGTTTGGTTTGTTCATTTAATTTGTTTTTATTTTTTTATTAGGCTTTCTTAAGATTGAAGTATGTTGATTTACATTTTTACTTAGTTTCAGGTGTACAACATTCAGCATTTTTACAGCTTGGACTCCATTAAAGCTATTACAAGATAATGTCTGTAACTCCCTGTGCCACACAATATATCCTTGTATCTTATCTATTTTATACATAGCAGCTTGTATCTCATAATCACATATCCTTAATTTGCCCCTACAATTCCCGCTTCCCTTTGATAACCGTTAGTTTGTTTTCTATGCTGGTGAGTCTGTTTTGCATTTGCATTTATTTGTATTATTTTTTAGATTCCACATATAAGTGACAACATACAGTATCTGCTTGGTTTCCATTGTTTGCAGAGAAATATCTAGAAAGATATTGCTAAGATCGATGTCAAAGAGCATGCTGCCTATATTTTTTTCTAGGTGTTTTATGGTTCCAGGTCTTACATTCAAGTCTTTGATCTATTTTATTTTAATTTTTCTGTGTGGAGTGAGAGAGTGGTCTAGTTTCTTTTCTTTTTTTTTTTTGTATGCAGCTGTCCAGTTTCCCAGCACCATTTACGTTCTTTACTCCTTTTCCATAAATTAGTTGTCTATATATGCAAGGGTTTATTTCTGGGCTCTCAATTCTGTTCCATTGATCTGTATATCTGTTTTTCTGCCAATACCATGCTTGTTTTATTAAATAGCTTAAAGTCAGGCAGTGTGATGCCCCCAGCTTTGTTCTTTTTTGCCTCCTGATTGCTTTGGCAGTTTGAGGGCTTTCATGATTTCATATAAATTTTAGAATTTTTTGTTCTATTTCTGTGAAAATTGTCCTTGAGATTTTGATAGGGTTTGCACTGAATCTATAGATTGCTTTAGGTAATATGGACATTTTGACAATGCTAATTCTTCCAATCCATGAGCATGGAATATCTTTCCATTTATTTGTGTCTTCTTCAATTTCTTTCAACAATGTCTTACAATTTTCAGTGTACAGGTCTTTCACCTCCTTGGTTAAATTTATTCCCAAGTATTTTATTCTTTTTATTGTGATTGTAAATGGAATTGTCTTCTTAGTTTCTCCTTTTGTTAGCTCATTATTAGCATATAGAAATGAAACAGATTTTTGTATATTGATTTTGTATCCTGCCACTTTGCTGTATTCATTTATTATTTCTAATAGTTTTTTGGTGGAGTCCTTAGGGTTTTCCAAAGGCTGCTATATTTAACAGGGCATCACTGACTCACCACTGGAAACATATTCCCTATGGCCTTTTTATAAACCCTGGACATTACAGAGGTCATGGCGGGAGGCAGAGGGATGGCCAGCATATCGTCAGCCACCCCCTCCTCCTAACCATGGCACATCTTCCCAGCTGGAGGGAGGTCGGTGCCAGCTCCCCCAGCACACATCTGCGAGCCCTTCTGCAGCACTGTATTGACCGAAGGGGCTATTTTGTTAAAGGGCCAACTAGAGACATGGCTCAGACAAGGGAGGAGAAGCAAGGCAGCCTCATGACACGCTACTGCATTCAAAGAGAGAAACAGGTCCTTGTGGGGTGGGTCCAAGGGACCTAGCAGCAGGTGGCTGCCTCCCCCTAGAACCCCTCAGAGCCCCTTCTGTCTGGTGTCCAGTCCTGCAGACCGGCTGCCCTCTTCAGGCTTGGTCCTCCAGAACTCCCACGGACACAGCCCCACCAGGTCTCTGAAACTGAGGCCCCACTGCCAGCACCCAATGTGCAAACAGCCACGAGGGCCACCTCCCCTCACACACCCCAGAAAGCTTTAGAGGGGCTTGCTTAAGGCCTCTGCCAATCAAGTCTCTCATTGTGGGCATCCTGATCAACCTTTCCCGGGGTCGGGGTGTAGGGGGCTGAAGCCAGGCTGGGAGAAAGAGTGGGCCCCCATGAGTTATGAGGCTGTAATTCTATCAAGGGCTTCTGGAGAAATCGTAAACTCATGGCCCACATCTCGCCCGTCCCCCTGGCCCTTTTTCTCCCCAGAGTGATTTACAAGCCTATAATTCTGAGGCGGGACTGCTTCTTATTTCACATAATCCAAATATTTTCCCAAAGCAACATCAGTCTTTCTCTTGGCTTACCAGCTGCCTGCGTCAAAGCCAAGGAGCAGCAGCAATGCCCTCTGGTGGCTGGAGGCCCAGGTGGGTTCTTTGGCGGAGTTTCTGGCACTTGTGGGAACCCAAGTCCTGTCTGAAATCCACTGAGTATCAAGGGCCTCTCTGGGCTTCAAGGTCATGCATGTGTGGGCGAAAGGGACTTACAAATCGTTGATTTTTGCGGCTCCATAGATTCAACTGACAAGCATTTTTTTGAACCCTGGCTTGTGTGGCACTTTCTACAGACCCTGTGAATCATATTACCAAAAACAGGGTCTACTTTTGGCGGCTGTGTTTTAGCCCTTCACATCACTTCAGATGGACTTTCCAGGTGGTGCTAGTGGTGAAAAACTCCCCCTGCCAATGCAGGAGACATACATAAGAAAGGCAGGTTTGATCCCTGGGTTGGGAAGATTCCCCTGGAGGAGGGCGTGGCAACCCACTCTGGTATTCTTGCCTGGAGAATCCCCAAGGACAGAGGAGCCTGGTGGGCTATGGTCCACAGGGTCACAAAGAGTCAGACACAATTGAAGCGACTTACCATGCATGGACACATCCCCTCAAATACTAAAGTCTGCATGTAAATGTTTCTGCCAACACCGCAGCCCCTCCTGGCCCAATGCACCACCCCGAGGCCAGTGGAATGTATCATCACCTTGCCTTGTGGTTTATGCTCCCATCATCTGTCTCTCCCATTAGGATATGAAGGCAGAGGCCGTCTCGGCTTGGGCTCTGCTCTATCTCCAGCATCTGGGACAGGTTCTGGCCTCAAGCAAGTGCTCTAGAAATGTTTGTTGAGGGAAACAAAACTGAACAAGCACGTGACTGAACCTGTGAGGCAGAGGACGGACCGAGGTACTGACCCCAGTCGATGACAGTGGAGGAGAGGCTGGACTGAAATCCTGGTCCCAAGCTTGAGCACGAAGGCCAGTGGGGCTGGTACAGGTCGGCTCCCGCCGCCTCTCCCTTATTGCTAACTTTGCTTTGGGTGAAGGTCCACAGACCGCGGGCTTCATGGTGGTGAAAGAAGGTAACCGTCCTGGAGATGGCCCTGGGAGAGGACCAGAGAGGGGAACCCCGGCAGGGTAATCTCTCCTGGTGCCATGATTAAAGGCTTCTCGTCAGCCTGCCTGTGTCCTTTATGGACAGCTGAGATGGCAATGTGCCATCACTGGGTCCCCAGGGCATCTGCCTCTGGGATCAAGACCACAGCTAATGGTCTCCACTACGTAGAGTAGTGGCCCAGTTTCCTTCTGGGGTCCAGCACCCGCCCCGCCTTTCTGACTTCTGGCCGTGCTGGGCTTTTCCCTTTAAAATCTGCTCATGTTCTCCTCGGCGGTGGCTGGTAACTATGGAAACCACAGTTAGGCTGTTTTGCTCAGTGTCTCTAAAAATTGCCAACTGCAGGCATCAACAGCTCCTGACTTATCAGAAACCCTGCCCCGGCAATTCCATATGCTCTTTTGGGACACGCCCTCTGACCATCTAGGAAAATGCCCCTCCAACTACCTGAGATGCAAGACCGGGTTCTCTGTAAAAATTTTCAGTCCATCGCAGTTCCAAGTGTTTGCAAAACACGATGGAAACAAATGAGATCAATGAAAAGAAGAATATAGATATACACCTAATAAGCTGCAATTTTCTAATCAGGAAATTCGATAGACATAAAGGACTCTTTCTAATAGCTGTAGAAGCTTCTCAACACTTACTCTCTCTTTCCATCTTACATCATCGTGGGTGAGCATCAGTTTGTGGACAGGCTTCAATCATGGACTACACTTTGAAGAGCGATGGCCCAGAATGCCACCTAGGGTCTCACCCAGGTCCAGAGGCATCTCTGACCATGCCTGCTGGCCCCATCCAGCTTGGACCTGTATTCAAGGATGCCCCAGGGTGTAAGGTGGGGCTCCACTGGGAATACTGACAACCCACAGAAGTGTGAGCCCTTGAACTTGAGCAGACGTGTGTGAGAGAAACAGCCTTGCCATGCCAGGAACTGCTCTCCCAAAGCCAGGAGTTGGGGTTTACTCATCTAGCCAGGAGCAGTCTTCCGTTCCCTGGATTCCAGCATGGGATCCACTGGCACAGTGCTAGGTCACTCAGAGGAGATCTGACCGAGGTTGCACTGCTCTGCTGCTGCTGCTGCTGCTAAGTCACTATAACCCCATCACTCTCTCCATGCTTACTCCTGGAAGACAGCATAGAGTTTGCATTGGCTCAGAGGACATTCATCATTTTTTCTACCTGAACGTTGAGCTTCCTTTCCCTTTAAAAAAAAAATAAAATTGAGATCCACTTTTTGTACCCATTGGAAAAGACTCTGACACTGGGAAAGACTGAAGGCAGGAGGAGAAGGGGACGACAGAGAATGAGATGGTTGGAGGTATCACTGACTCGATGGACATGAGGTTGAGCAAACTCTGGGAGATGGTGATGGACAGGGAAGCCTGGCATGCTGCAGTCCATGGGGGCACAAAGAGTCGGACATGACTGAGAGACTGAACTGAACTGAGCTTTTTATACACTAAATTATGAAAATATTGAGTACAACTGTGAATGTTCACATGTGTACCAACCAGGTCAAGATACCGAACACATGGCATCTCCGCTGGAAGTTCCCTCATGCCCCTCCCTACTAAATACTAACTTTCCCAGGTATCACAGTGGTAAAGAATCCATCTGCCAAGCAGGAGACGCAGGTTCAATCCCTGAGTTAGGAAGATGCCCTGGAAAAGGAAATGGCAACTCACTCCAGTATTCTTGCCTGGGAAATCCCATGGAAAAAGGAGCCTGGCAGGCTACAGTCCATGGGGTTGCAAAAGTGTCAGACACTATTTAACAACTGAACAACTATGCCAAGCAACCAGATCAAGATATAGAACACACGCATCTCCTCAGAAGTTCCCTTATGCCCTTTCCTAGTAAATAAACACTAACTCTCCCCTACCTCCTGATCTGACTGCTGTTCTAAGTTTTATCACCATAGATTAGTTTTACACAGACTTCATATAAACAAACAATGTATAGTAAGTCTAGTTTTTTCCCTTCTTTCCTTCAATATAATGTCTTTGAGACTCCTCCACACTGTGGCCTGGTATCATTGAGTTCTTTCTTTTTGCTGCATTGTATTTCATCGCTACTGTGAACATTCTTATGCAGCTTTTCTGTGCACATATATTTTGTTACTTTCACATAAATATTTCATAGAGAAATTGTTGGGTCCTAGAGCAGACCTGTGTTTAGGTTTTGAAGCAGACACTGCCAAACAGTTTTCCAAAACGACTGAACAAGTCCATACTTCCACAGGAGATGTCTAAGAATTCAGACCACACCACGCCTCTGCAAGACTTGGTTTTTGTCATCTCTCATATTAGCCACTCTGCTGGGTGCATAACGGTGTCTCACTGTGGTTTGAATTTGCATCCATCTGATGAATAACCGTGCTGAGGACTTTTTCATGTACTCAATGACCATTGGGATAGCCTTTTTTGTAAAGAACATGCTAACTCTTTCACCCTCTCTTACAATATCAGATTTTTTAAAAAATCAGATGTATAGGTGTATGTCAGAGACATTGTGGGTTTGGTTCCAGACCACCACAATAAAGTGAGTCTCATGAATTTTTTGGTTTCCCAGGTATCTGAAAGTTATACCATCATCATACTGTCTTCCATTAAGTGTGCAATAGCATTAGGTCTAAAAATAATATCCTTACCTTAATTTTAAATGTTTATTGCTGAAAATGCTAACCATAACTTGAAGCTTTAATAAGCTGTAGTATTTTTTGAAATAGTAACTCCAAACATCACTGCTCAGAGATCATCAAAACACATATAATAATAAAAGTTTGAAATACTGTAAAAATCAATCAAAAGTGACCCAGAGACACCAAGTGAGCAAATGCTGTTAGAAAAAAAAATGATGCCAACCATCTTGCTTGTGTCAGGGTTGCCATAAAACTTCCCTTTGTAAAAAAAAAAAATAAGAAGAGAGTATCTGCAAAGTACAGTAAAGCAAGTCACAATAAACCGAGGTGTGTCTGTCTTGCAAATATCTTCTTCTTGTCCATGGGCTGCCTGTTCACTGTTCAAATGATGACTTAAATGGAAAAAGACCTTTTAATATAGTCCAATGTATTACTCTCCTCTAACATGGTTAGCATTTCAGGGTACTGTTCAAGAAATTTTTGCACATCCCCAAGGTCATGGAGATGTCATTTGTTATCTGACAGAAACTTTTGTATAATTTGAGGTTGTTGTATTACTGCTGTGGGTTTTCATGTTTTCACAAATGGAATGTTGCTTGCTTGCACTCAGGTTGTCTTAGTAAAAGGAAAGACAAATACAACTGAATATGCAACTAAGGCAGAAGTGGCTGCCTCATATGCGTGGTGAGTGAGTGAAAGTTGTTCAGTAGTGTCCAACTCCTTGTGACCCCATGGACTGTAGCCCATCAGGCTCCTCTGCCCGTGAAATCCTTCAGTCAAGAATACTGGAGAGGGCTGCCATTGCCTTCTCCAAGGTATCTCACTGACTCAGGAATCGAACCCAGGTCTCCTGCAAAGCAGGCAGATTCTTTACCATCTGAGTCACCAGGGAAGTGAGGTGGGCCCACTGGAATGAGTTGACTTGGGGCCATGATGGAGCTGGAGATGCCCCAAAAGAACACACCCATGCCCAACTTTCCTGCTAAAATGGGATGGCACCTCCCTCTTGGCCCTGATCTGTGCTACACTTTGGGGGTGATGTAACTGGTTATTAATTGTTGTTGTTAATAGATAAGACATGTACACAAGATCCAATTCAAGAAGTGTAAAAGAGCTTCATCCTTCCCATGGTCCCCAGTCATCAGTCCCCTCCCCTAGGAGCAGCTGATGTCTGTCCATCTCTTTCTTTCCCAGAAACAGCCCATGTGTACTTCATGATATAATTATTCCTTTGACGTTTGCAGGGAACATGAGCTTCAACTCAGAAAACAACAGCGTGAGTATCTAAAGCTTGCTAGATACATGTCAGAGCTCCAGAAGCAGGACTAGTGTGGTTTTTCCCCAGGGGAGTGGATAAGACCATGGGCAAAAAAGAACTAAATAAGGCAAAACAGTGAGAATGAAAGGGAGTGAGAGCCTGCTCTGTAATAAAGCGATCCATCTGCCCAGCATGCTCAGCCAGTTTCCAGATTCTGGGCCCTCTGCTGGTTCCCAGGGACCCACCTGGACTTGGCTGGTAATGAGTGGAAGCCATCAGTCCAAGGCTCAGGCCAGGACCTCCTCTGCTGCTTCAGTGGCTCTTTCTTACTCGTTCTCACTAGATGCCTGGAAACCTTGGATTTGTCTCAAAGTTTCTTCTTCATTTTTTAAAATATAATTGTATAGGCTGGAGTCTCTCTCCACGCAGTTTCATTGAGAGGCTTAGCCCTGCCTTCTGGAACCAAGATAAGAGCCTGCATGGGGCAGGGCAGGGATGGAAGGGACATACAAAACAAAGCCACTTTCCCCAGCATGGACATGTGAAAGCAAAGGGACACCTGGGGAGAGGCAGAACCCCCAGGCTTTGTCTGGGGGAAGTGTGGAAACGCAGGACCGGAAATGAGAGAAGTATGCATACAGGCTCATTCAGGCCAGTCCTGCCTGGGCTGCCAGCCTGGGACACGCTCCTAACAGAGGCTGTGACCTCAGAGACAGCCATGAAAGGCTGTCTCACTCCCTTCGGTGGTATCAACTCAGCTGGCAGAGGAAGTTCGCCCTCCCTTCTCTGGAACAGGAATCCTGTTTGGAGGCGATGCCACAGGCAGAGCCAGGGTCTGCTAGTGCCTCCACACAAAATCACCAACTCACTGGACGTGAATTTGAACAAACTCCAGGAGATGGTGAAGGACAGGGAAGCCTGGAGTGCTGCAGTCCATGGGGTCGCAAAGAGTCAGACACAACTGAGCGGCTGAACAACAGTAACAACCATACGAGATAGACGGTCTTCACTGCTCTGGTCATAGAACAGGATTCAAGACTGTAGAAGGGCTGGTCTTTGCCCTTCAGAGCTCACAGTATAACCGAATAGACCATAAACGAGAGTTAAACAGAGGACTTAACCACACTTGGTGATGGCAGAAAGGTATGCTACAAGACAGTTCACAATTAATTGGTAAATGAGCAGGAAGAGTATAATTACCGTAGCTTCGTGGATGGAGCAGATAGCAAAGCCTTCTCAGGGGAGCTGTGATCTGAGCTGCACCTTGGAGGGTGCCTCAATCACAAACAGCAAAGAGCAAAGTGACTGAGCCCACATAGGAGAGAATTAGCAGTCCCCCAGAGCTCAGAGCACCGGTCCCCTGTCTGCCCAAATACACCCAGGTCCTGACATCCAGGAGAAGTCAAGACCACGCACAAGGTCGACAGTTGTAGCAGGCAGGGTAGCAGAACTTCCGGTTCCCTGGGTTTGCTCCAGCAATGCCCCCCGCTTGCTTATTCTGCCCAATCACCTTTCCCTGCAGGAACCTGAGAGACAGTGGCAGGCAGGCCACCATTCTAGAACTGATGGCAGGAGGGGCTTCAGCAAAGCCCCCGTGTGAGCATCTGAAGTCTCCTCTCCCAGTTTCTCTTAGCTGTCTGATGGCACCTCAGCCCACCCCCTCTCACTTGCCCACATCTAAGCACTCAAAACTGTTGTTGCCATTCCTTTTTTCTTCTGGTTCCCCCGCACTTGCAGGGAGAAAAAAAAATCCAAAGACACAGAAGAAAATTGCTGCTAATGTTTCCTTCCCTCCCTCCATTAGAGTTGATGCTTATAAATATTGAAGCGCCAAGCTCCACCAAGCTCTGGAGTACCATTGTCTGTTGGCTGCTCCCTCCCTCCTCCGTCTCCTAGGGCAACACATCCCCAGAGGCAGAGGGAAGGACCCTGCTCTGGGAAAGCCAAGGAGGCAGGCAGGGGCTGCCTGAGCAATCTGGGTCTCAAGCGATGTGGGGTAGCCTCCTCCTACTGGGATAACTGGGAGCCCAGACCAGGAAGTGACCAAAAAATCTGCAGCCCCCACAGAGGCCCAGGGGAGCCTGACCTCACAGAGCCAGAGGATAGGTTCAGGGACCTTGAAAGGGAACTGGGGTTCTCTGAAAGACATTTTGGGAAATAAATTACTAAAAACAAAAAGGTCCTGATATAAAGAAAAAAAACAAAACTTGCTCACACACATCCCTCCCATTGACTCACAAGTGAGATCCAGAGCTCCGGACTCAGGGGGTTGCTGATGAACTCTGCTATTCCACAGCCTTTAGTACAGAGACCCTCAATATCTGAGGAAGGGGGTGCTGAGGGATTTGGAACCCAGGCCTCCTTGACTCACAGACCCAAACAGAGAGACCAGGACAGGACAGGTCTGCCAGTGGCCACGCCCTCCCCATGCATATAGGTGGGATGTGGGTGGGTAGACCCATAAACTAGACCCTGGAAGCCCCCCACAGGCCTCCCCCCAGCTCACACAGTGTTTTAGTTCTTCCACTCATGCAGTCAAACCTTTCTGCTCAAAACACTCAAGGCCCTGGCCAGGCCATCTCTGGAGGTGTTCTGAGCCCAGACATCCTTTGAGGGCAGGTGCAGAGCTGTCAGGACACAAGCTGTACACCAATAAATCAGTGGGCCCAGCCCTAGCCTGTGACCACATTAGCTTGGCGTGGATTACCATACAAATTAGATTTTACTGCCCTTTACAGTCTTCCCTTCCTAATTTACCTTTTCTACTTCTCTGCCCCAGTGAACCTCTCTCTCAACATTCTCCTATTCCTAGAGGAAAAGAAATCCTTTCTGTGTGGACTCCAAGTCTGCCCCCACCCAGCTAGTTTTGCTTTTCTCACCTGCCTGATCCAAAACCGTGATGCCTCTGGACTGCGCCCATAGACTTGACGTGAGTCAGCCTGGCCTCGTCATTCTTGATGAATCTGTATTTTGTAAAGTGCGCCTGCAGTCTGTTTTAGGCCTTCAGTCTGTTTTAGTTTCATGGCCAACCTACCAAAGTCTGTCTTCTCAGTGCGGATGGTCTTCTTGATGCAAACCATAGTGGTCTGGGGACTTCCGTGGTGGTCCAGAGGCTGAGACTCAATGCTCCCAATGCAGGGGACCCAGGTTCAATCCCTTGTCTGGGAACTAGCCA
>NW_011495080.1:5510790-5548548 GCF_000754665.1 Bison bison bison
GGGGGCGCAGATTCAATCCCTTTTCTGGGAACTAGATACCTCACGCTCAGCTAAAAGTTTACACGCATTTGTGCTCAGTCACTTCAGTATTGTCCAATTCTACGACCTCATGGACTGTAGCCCACCAGGCTCCTCTGTCCATGGAATTCTCCAGGCAAGAATATGGAAGTGGGTTGCCATGCCCTCCTCCAGGGGATCTTTCCAACCCAGGGATCAAACCTGTGTCTCTTAAGTCCCCCGCATTGGCAGGTGGGCTCTTTACCATTAGTGCCACCTCTCTCAGTCATGTCTGTGTGCCCCAAGGACTGTAGCCTGCCAGGTTTCTCTGTCCATGGGATTTTCTAGGCAAGAGTATTGGAGTGGATTGCCATTTCCTTCTCCAGGGGATCTTCCCAAACCAGGGATCGAACCAGCATCTCTTGTGTCTCTGCACTACAAGCAGATTCCTTACCCACTGAGCCATTGGAGAAGCCACCTGGGAAGACTGCAATGAAAAGATCTCATGTGCTGCAATGAAGACAGAAGATCTTGCATGCAGCCCAGCCAAATAAATTAATTAATTAAAAAAAAAAAAACAAACCATAGCAGCTTGGGCATTTTGTCCTAAACAGACTCAGGTTCCCTAGATTTAGAAATGATCAGTGGGCAGAAGGAGTTCCACCACCCCCACCACCTTGGCCTCCCCAGCTCTAAGCTATCTCATTGCAGCAACTAGCTACGAACTGTCTCTGCTGAAAGGAAAGGAAAACAGCTCTGGTGGGTGATGGGAGGCTGGCACCAAGAGGCAAATGAGCAAGAAATACAATATAATGAATACAGGACTCTGATGATTGCTATTCATTGTCTTGTCTTTTCCAAGCTGCCATGGGCTTTCATTTTCTCCCCCAAAGACTGAAATTGTCACTCTGACTAAAGCCCACAGTGCGACTCATAGAACAAGGGGAGATTTTGCCTACCACCTACCTCTTTCCTATTTCATCAGCTAGAAGATGCTGAATGTTGAGCCTGAGAGTCAAGGTCCATGAAGGAAATTTCAGCCCCATCAAAGAGTGGTGAGATCTCAAATCAGTAGCCTTTTTTATCTTGCTGACTATTTGACAGCCAAATCAATGCTTCCTTTTTTGTGACAAATTTTACTCTCCCTCTGATCAGCTCACAGCTGGTAGAGACAGATGCTATTCTAAAACCACTTCCATGCTCTTGATTGGGGTTTCTTAGGACAAGGAGGCAAGGACCCTGACCGCTTATGGTCATTCTTGTCTGGCTTCAGGAGTTGTGATGGATGGTAAGTTCCCTGGGAAGCCATGGAACAGAAAGATCTCTAGAAACTGGACAGCTATTCTACTCTAGGAGAGAGATCACCTTAAAACAAGTAGAAGCAAAGAAAGGAGCTGGGGGAAGGAGCAGTAACTGAGTGTTTACAGTGTGCAAAGTATTGGAAGGCAACTTACACATAGGAAGACAATGCATTAATATATTAATCTGTATCTCTCTGCTCCCCCAACCTTTTGATCACTTAGACCTGCCTCGGTTTGTCCCCCCATCCCCACTTCCTGTGAACATACATACATTCTGAAGGGAGAAATTTCCACCAAGATTCTCAGGTCTTTTGATAGAATGAGGAGAATGCACGGTTAGAATCAAAGAGCCTAGATACAAGGAGAAAGCAGGGGGGTTTAGACCAAAAGACTAAGATCATATATACAACAGAAACCTAGAAAAGAGGGAGAAAGCCAGAAAGAGTAAGAAAGGTCCAAAGGAGCATGGATTAAGAGAGAGTTCGGAGGACTGGTGGGAAGGAAGATTCTGGAGAAACACAAGATAGACAAGAATGGCTTCCCAGGTGGCTCAGTGGTAAAGAATCTGCCTGCCAAGCAGGAGACACGCGTTCAATTGCTGAATCTGGAAGATCCCCTGGAGAAGGAAATACCCACTCCAGTATTCTTGCCTGGGAAATCCAATGGACAGAGGAGGCTGGCGGGCTACAGTCCGTGGGGTCACAAAAGAGTCGGACACGACTTAGTGAGTAAACAACAAGAACAAATGGGACAGAGGAGGAAGAGCCCTCAACAGTGGCGATTAGTTTGGAATTTGTATTTTCTTGAATGTTCTTCAAGAGAGGCAGGGAAAGTTTGGAATTTCTTTTCAGTTGCCATTTGGCTGCTTTCTTTTTTAATTGAAATACAGTTGATTTACAAAGTTATATTAGTTTCAGGTGTACAGCAAAGTGATTCAGTTAGATATCTGAATATATACATCTTTTTCAGATTCTTTTCCATTATAGAGTCTTACAAGATATTGAATATAGTTCTCTGTGCTACACAGTAGGCCCTTGTCATATTTCTATCTGTACCTCTTCAAATGAAGTTCTGTACAAAGACTGAGCCATGAGGATCTGAAAAATTTATTCAGGTTGTATATCAAGACTCTTTTTTAATCTAAGGTACAAAATTCAACTTGATCTCAGATAACTAACTGTCCTAGACTTGGGGAAATGAGCAAAGAGCACAATTTCTCCTTGCCAACTCAGCTATGAGAGTCATCCTGAAAGGAGAGGTCAGGAATCAAACAAATGAAGAGTAGTTGCCTAGAATGAATCTGAACTGATCAGGCATTGACATCCTTTCACTGCTCAAAAAATGATTCCAGTTTCTTAGGAAAAGTCAATTTATTGAGGCTGGAATAAAGATGAACTTCTCAGCTTCATCGTGGATTTTTCTTTTTAAGTACCTTGGTTCAGTACTCTCACATAACACCACCCGGCACACCCTGTTCCATGCCCTCCAATCTCCTGCAAATTGCAATGCTGGCTTCTTCATCGCCTTGATTTTTTTTTTTATTTTGAGGTTGCACTGAATGAGCCACATGGGGTCTTAGGATTTACTTTGGTTATGGATACCCTTTACCCCTTAATGAGATGAAGACAGTTTTGTCTTCAGAGCCTGTTGTTGATAACTTGACGCTTTAAAATAAAATTGTGGCATCTGACCCTTTTGGATCCAGTGAAGCTGGGATTATCATGAATTAAAAATAGTTTCAGCCCTGGAAAAGGAAATGGCAACCCACTCCAGTACTATTGCCTGGAAAATTCCATGGATAGAGGAGCCTCGTAGGCTACAGTCCATGGGGTTGCAAAGAGTCGGACACGACTGAGTGACTTCACTTTCTATCTTTCAGCCATGATACACAAAAATGAAAAAGAAAACTAGAAAAGGACTTCTCTTTTATTTCCAGTTGCCCTGCCCTATTTTGTCCACATGTTTTTGAAATTAAAAATGTCATACATAATGTAAAGGTGACAGAGTTTTACAATGAACATACATATACCTCACTAACTAAATTCTTCCATTAACATTTTCCTTGACTTGCATTATCATGTTTCTGTCCATGTATCATCCCTCCATTCATACATCAACACGCCTTATTTTTCATTTTACTGTGAAAACTGAAAGTGTTAGTCCATCAGTTGTGTCTGCCACTTTGAGACCCAATGGACTGTAGCCCGCCAGGCTCCTCTGTCCATGGAATTCTCCAAGCAAGAGTACTGGAGTGGGTAGCCATTCCCTTGACCAGGGGATCCTCCTGACCCGGGGGTTGAACCCAGGTCCCCTACACTGCAGGCAGATTCTTTACCATCTGAGCTGCTTTACCACTTATATTTATTTTTTAAAGAGATGTAACTTGACACATAACATAGTGTAAGTTTAAGGTGTACAATGTATTGATTGAGTATTTTATACACTGCAATATGATTACCAACATAGTAGTAGTTAACACCTCCATCACATCATATAATTATCATTTCTTTTTCGTGACAGGAACATTTAAGATCTAGTCTCTTAGCAACTTCAGAGCTGATAATACAATATTGTTGTCTACAATCACTGTGCTATGCATTAGGTCTCCAGAACTTATTTATCTGCTAGTTGCAGGTCTGTACCTTAAACAACATCTCCCCAGTTCCTGAGCCCCCAGCCCCTGGTAACTACCATCCTTCATGTGCGTGCTCAGTCGCTTCAGTCCTGTCTGACTTTTTGTGACCATATGGACTATAGCCTGCCAGGCCCTTCTGTCCATGGGATTCTTCAGGCAAGAATACTGGAGTGGGTTGCTATGTCCTCCTGCAGGGGATCTTCCCAACCCAGGGATCGAACCCTGGCTCTTTTGTCTCCTGCTTTATAGGGCAAGCTCTTTACCACTAGCGCCACCTGGGAAGCCAGCCCTTCACTAATTTGTAGGAAATGTTTCATGAGGCTTCTTGAGCATTTGGATCTTCCGGAGCTTCATAGGATGACTTGGGCTGCCATGGTGTCCACAATTGGGAGTCACCGTGTACAACCCCCTGGGTCTCTTGTAAACCCAGCCTGGGTGTGACTTGCTTCACCTCTTTGGCACCAGGATTGCAGCCATCCTCTCTTGGGTCCTCAGTCCTGGAATCAGAGTTAAGCTCTGAGCGATCTGCAGAACGTGTGACGAGGGAGAAATGTCTTGTTTTCCTCATGCTGTCTACGGGAAGGAACAGCCAAAGGAAGGAGCTGTCTGCATTGCCTGTGGTGTAAGACCACCCGCCAGCACAAAATAGGAAGCAGAGGGAAGTAAACAGACCAAATTCTGAAACGCGCTCATCAGCGCAATCTGTCCTCTGAAGGGTTGTTTCTTTCTTTTTCTTTTCTTTTTTTTTTTTTTTTGCAGTGAGAGATCGTCGGATGCAACCAAGCGGAAGGAGCTAATCAACCAGCCTCAATGACAACATTAAAGAGAGGGGAGGAGGCATCCAGACTGCGGTGTCAAGCCCTCACAGGAGCATCAGGGCAGGGTACTCTGCCTTGGATGCAGAGGGCTATCAGCCTCAGTCACATAGCTTCCAGGTACATGGAGGTTTTTCATCAGTCACTACAGCCCTGGGTGCCAGCACCAGTCTCCTACATCCCCAGTGCTGAATGCAGGGGTGGCATGGATGGGAAGTAGGGTGATGATGATAGCGTGGATGGTAGTGATGATGATGATATAAAATGAGGCTGTATGTAAAGTAAGGATTCTTTTCAACCTCCCCTGCCTACATCTCAAGGGTAACCAAGGCTGGGTATTCACAGCACAATTCTGCAGAACTAACCTAGGGATGAGGCTTCCCAAGTGGGGTGCAGGAGATGTAAGAGACTAGTGGTTCAGACTTCCCTGGTGGCTCAGACAGTAAAGACTCTGCCTGTAATGCAGGAGACACAGGAGACGTGGTTCAATCCCTGGGTCTGGAAAATCCCCTGGAGGAGAACACGGCAATCCAGTCCAGTATTCTCACCTGGAGAATCCCCATGGACAGAGGAGCCTGCCGGGCTACAGTCCATAGGGTTTTGAAGAATCAGACACGACTGAAGTGACTTAGCATGCACATGCTCACAACCTAGGGAAGAGTAAATGTGAAGCCAAGCGATCAACGAGGGAGAAGGAGAAGGAAGGAGAAGAGGAGAGATCGCCTCTCCTTAGCACAGCTAATTGAAATTAGTCTAATGTTCATAAATATTAAGACCCACATCCTGCCTTAATGGGGCCGCAGGTGCAGAGATTGCTAATAGGGAGAATCCGCGGGTTCAGAGTTTCTGGTTTGGACCTAATAAGAATGCTAATGGAGGTAATTAGAGACCAATTGATTATCAGGGATGAACACAGGAGTGTCATGGGTTGGTATATATTAAAGTTCGAGGACCATGTGTCCTGGAAGCATGAACCAGACTGTGAAATCCCCAGCTTCTCGGGATGGGGTGGGGAGGCTTGGAGTCCTGTGCACCCAATCAGGGTGTGAAACAAATTTGCAAGGAGCAGGTGGCAGCTAAGGAAGCCCCCACAATTTTACCTTGAAGCTAAGGGTCAGAAGGAAAGCAAGAAAGATTTTTTTTTCTCTGTCTCCCTCTCTGTAAATCCCAATTTTGAGCCATGGTCCTCCTTGGAAACTCTATTCAAAAATATAAAATAACCTTATACCCTGTGTCAGAAAGGACTTTGTCCTAGATGCTCATAATCTAACTCAGGGACAGCAGTTTATCCCCTTTACTTCCTCCCCTGTTTCATTCCCTCCTCCCCCCTTGACACAAGAATAGGAAAGACAGGAGACCTAAATTTTTCAAAAGTAAGGCAAAGGAAGGGGACAGCCAAATGAGACGACTTGGCCTTCTGAGCTCTAGTTGTAGTAGTAGTGTTAGTTGCTCAGATGTGTCCGACTCTTTGTGACCCCACAGACTGTAGCCCACCAGGCTCCTCTGTGCATGGAATTCTCCAGACAAATACTGGAGTGGGTTGCCATTATCTTCTCCAGAGGATCTTCCCGACCCAGGGGTCAAACCCAGGTCTCCTGCATTACAAGCAGATTCTTTACAGTCTGAGCTACAGGGAATATCCTAAAGATCTGGATGTGTAACAAACACATGTGGCTACTCCCCTTAATTATTCAAAAGCAGAGATATCACTTTGCAGACAAAGGTCTTTATAGTCAAAGCTATGCTTTTTCCAGTAGTCATGTACAGATGTGAGAGGTGTACCATAAATAAGGTTGAGTGCCAAAGCATTGATGCTTTTGAACTGTGGTGTTGGAGAAGACTTTTGAGAGTCCCTTGGACAGCAAGGAGATCAAACCAGTCAATCCTAGAGGAAATCAATCCTGAATATTCATTGGAAGAACTGGTGCTAAAGCTAAAGCTCCGATACTTTGGCCACCTTATGCGAAAACTGACTCATTGGGGAAAAAACCCTGATGCTGGGAAAGATTGAAGGCAGGAGGAGAAGTGAACAACAGAGGATGAGAAGATTGGATGGCATCACCAACCCAATGGACGTGAGCTTGAGCAAACTCTAGGGGATAGTGGAGGACAAGGAAACCTGGTGTGCTGCAGTCCATGGGGTCGCAAAGAATTGGACATGATATTGACCGAACAACAACCACCACCCTGAAGGGACTTACTATCAAGGGTCAGGCTAAGAAGCATACTAGATGAACCAAAAGTTTTCCAGATGGGGCGTCCAAATTGGGGACTAAGTGACTACTCCAAGTTCCAAGAGCAAATGCCAAAGCTAGGAACTGGTCCCAGCATTCTATGATATATATTAAAATTTAAATCCCTCCAGAAAAGCTTTCTTGAGAATTGACCCACCCTTACTCCACCTGTTTCCATCTTTCCTCACCCAAGTCCCAGTCTCTCCACGCCTCTATGCTGGCTCCATCTGCCCCCTACCATACTCCTTCCCTCCCCACTGCTGGTGCAGGACTCTCCTTCCTTCTGGGCCACCTCTTCATCATGCCCGGGGACACCGTGGAGAAGTCCCCACTCTGTACCTCCCAGTTCTTTTTATCCCATGTGAAATGTCAGGGACACTTCCCGACTTCCTACTGTCCCAGCTACCCAGGTGGAGTCCCAGCAAGAGCCCAGAGCCATCAACCTGGTGGCCAGCCGTGTGTGCCTGAAGAGGCAGAGTCATGGTGAATGGCTGAAGCAGGGCTCAGTCCCTCCAGAGCCCCAAGACGGTCTGTGGCATCAGCTCAGTGGGCACTGGCCCCAGATGATGCAAACTTACCTTCCCAGGAACCCTCACGGCCTGACCATCAAACGGCCTGTCGAGCTCATGTTGGCCACTCTGCTCCATCTACCTGCTTGTCTCTCTGTCACTATTTCATGCTCCCTGAACATTCATGGAGGCAGAGGTGACTCCGAGCAGGGTCCCCCTGCCCTCCCAGCAGCTGCAGTTCAAAGCACCTTGCCTTCCTTGACAATTTAAAGAGCAAGAACTGTCATATCCCAGTGTTTTGCGCTCAGTGAAGCATTGCCAATTAAGTCTCCAGGGAGGTTGTGTCTTTGGGGAGCCACTCAAAGGAGGGCAGAGCCTCAAGGGCTAAAAGCAAGGGGCTCCCCTCTGGGGATGCAGAGGGGCCAGCTCCAAAGAAGGGGTGCCCGGGGAGCTGATGCTTTCTCTTGGCCCTTTCTAGAACCCTAGAGACTAAGGTAAAACCTCCTCCTCTTCTTGGCATTTGAACCCCTAACCAATCAGCACCTTTCTAGTCACACATATGCACACATACACAAACACACACACACACACATGTGCGCTTCTACTCTCCTAGCAGGTACTGTTATCCCCAGTCACACTTCACTACCTGAGACACTTCACAACAAGACAACTGCCCAATTAGAAGCTACAGAAGTTATTTGTAATTTCTCAGTGTGTGGCCATCTCTGATGAAACTACCTGCTTATTCTCTTCCACATCATCTAACTCTAGTTCCTAAAGGGTCCTGACAGGGCTCTGCACTGGGGCTCACTGCCCCTGCAGGTTCACAGGCAGTGATCCTAATGAAGCAGAGGGGGGCTCCAGTCCTAAAAAGAGCACCTCTCAAACCACACTAATTGGATTTTAAAGGAGGGATGCAGCTTCGGTAGCAGATACTTTACTTAATAAGAAAATGGGTTTTAATTCCCAGAGCGCATAGCGGTTGTTGGGATGCAGTTTTGGGGGAAGGTGAGGGAGCACACACATGTGCTGGGAGGAGGGATGGAAGCTGACCTGGGACCAGGAGGAGCCCCTGCTGAAGGATTTACCAGGAGGTCGCTGAGGGCTTTCCCCCTGGCCTGTAAAGATGGGAGGTCTGGGGTGTGCAGTTTAGGGAAACCACAGCAGTACCCGGGATCGACCTCAGAAATGTGCTCTCCCATCCACACAGCATCCAGAAGAGGTTCCCAAGCCCAAGAGGTTAGGACCTGATGGAGGTTACAAGGACCAGGGTTGGGTGGGGACTGACCTCTGGACACACTTGGTGCTGCTTCCCCTGCAGCCCACAGATATGTGCATGGTTTTGCCCCCAATAAAAACCTTGTGAGAAACTTCCATGGTGGTCCAGTGGCTAAGACTCTGTACTCCCAATGCATGGGGTCTGGGTTCAATCCCTGGTCAGGGAACTAGATCCCACATGCTGTGACTAAAGATCCTACATGCCACAACTAAGACCCGGGGCAGTCAAATAATTAAATATTTTTTAAAATACTATATTAAAAAAAATTGTGGCAGAGCTTCCTTCAAGGTGACAAGTGGAAAAGGCAGAGGAGTCATCTCCAATCCAAGGACAGTGAACAGTCTTCTCTGTTCTCCTCTGGGCAGAGGGTTCTGGTGGTCACCTCTGCATATCCTCTGGGTCCCCACAAAATCTATCTCCATAGCCCACATAGCTGGGGGAGTATGACTCATGATGATGGTAGAAAAGAGAGACCCTGACTCCCTAGATTGGCAGTTATCAGTGCATTCGCCTCATTCTCTCCCACACACCACCACTGCCTCCATCCAAGCCCCACGGGACTGCCAGCTCCTCCAGGCAGGGACCACGTGCTCTGTGATAGCTTCAGGCCCCAATCCAGAGATTTCCACACGCAGGTGCTTGATACACATTGAATCAAGCCGGACTGGATTAGCTGGGAAACAGTCGCTGGCTGTGCTGCGACTTGGATACACCAATGATGGCAGCAGTTCATGGAGGTGGAGAGGCAGTCTTCTGCCAGGCAACAAGGACAGAGAAACAGACTAGAAGGTTGAATCAATAGTGGGGGAGTGGCCTCACTTGAGGAGTGCTATCAATCCAAAGGAAATATCGTGCAACGTAAAGTGTTGATGGGAATTTATAGGTTACCTCTTTGGCCACGTGTAGTTTAGAGGTGCTGCCGGCTGAATTCTCAACACGTGGTACTGGCCTTGGAGAGCCATGAGGCTTAAATCAAGTGAATGCAAGGGCTGTGGTGCAGATCTCAAAGTTCAAAAACCCAGAAATGTTGGGGAGGGAGGGCCCACAGGAATCATCTAATAAACCTTGCACCTTCAGAGGAAGGGACCATTGGCAGAAAAGGGGAGGCAGATATGGAGTGAATAATGCCCGAGTCCCAGGCTCCTGCCTCCCACACCAGCAGCCCCTCCTTGCTCCATCCTGCTGTATAAGGAAAGGTAATCTGGAATAAAACACCCATGGACTGTAATGAAGAGCTCAGGGATGGAGTCTCTGGAGGCCTGCCTAGGTTAAAGCTAAGTGGCCACCTAATACCCTACAGAGTCCAAGCCAGACTTCAGAAGAAAATAAACAGGCCTGGGAAGGCCCAGGTCCCTCTTTTCTGTCCAGTGCCCCGACCTGGACTCCTCTAACTCACTGCCCCGCGCCCCACACAAACAGGGAAGGAACAGAGAGGAAAACACATGGGCACAGAGGCAGACCAAGCAAGAAGGCAGAACAGGCTGGAAGGAGGTCCTGTAGAAATAGCTCTTGCCCCTGGAGGACTTGCAAACCCTGTGACCAGTACTGGGGCAAGGGGTGGGGAAGGGAGAGCAAGAAGGCATAGACCATGTAGTAGAACCCTTACCTGCAGGGCCCTATCAAGACGGAGCCCCACGTTCTTCCTCAGGGTTCAACCCAAGGGGGCCGGGTAGCAGGTGGAGGACACGCTGCCAGGAGGTGGGGAGGGGTCCTTAGCACTGCCTGCTCCAGATTCAGCTACCAACCTCCATCCTGGTTCCAGCCCCTCACAGCAAGCAACATGAGCCCCAGCTTAGGGTCAATGGGCTTGACCACCTGCACTTTCCCCCAGAGCTCTCCAGGCAAGGGAGCAGATGGGATGCCAAGCTGAGGGCAAGACCCCCCCAGGGGACTCACGGAGTCTGTAAGAGATGACTGGGTTCCTGCCGGCTGGTTACCAACACATCTGTCTACTCTGTCAACTGGGGTGGGGGCTGGGGGTGTGGCAGCTGCCTTTTCAGCCTTTCACCCATTCCCTCCAGTTCTCAGAGGATGCAGTAAATAAAGCACACAGAGCAGTAAACTTTAGTGGACATGTGGGTTCTAATCCCAGCTCTACTCCCCACCAGCTGTTGTGACCTTGGGCGAGGAACCCAAACTCTTTAAGCCTTTGTGTCTTCACCTGTAAAAGGAAGCAGACACCTCCTCTCTCAGGCTCCTGGTGAGGGTAAAGGAAAATACTGAAATCGATGTGCAGATGAGCCAGGGCCCATGAGAAGTGTTTCATGCCCTTTCTTCTTTGGTAAATGGCCATTGGAAGGCTTGGCACTACTCTCAGGAGCCCCTTTACCAACCTAAGACATCATGAGGAAGGGAAACGGGAGCAAATGATAACATCTGGGGACAATTTACAAGCCAGACACTATGCTCAGTGGTTCATAAGGATCTCCCATAACTCTCTTGTTATGCAATATGCATAACCTCAGATATGGAGATGACACCATCCTAATGGCAGAAAGAGAAGAGAAACTAAAGGGCCTCTTGAAGGTGAAAGAGGAGAGTGAAAAAGCGGCTTAAATCTCAGCATTTAAAAAACAAAGATCATGGCCACTGGTCCCATCACTTCATGGCAAATAGATGGGGAAAAAAATGAAAACAGTGACAGACTTTATTTTCTTGGACTCCAAAATCACTGCAGACAGTGACTGCAGCCATGAAATTAAAAGACACTTGCTCCTTGGAAGAAAAGCTATGACAAACCTAGACAGCATATTCAAAAGAAAAACATTACTTTGCTGACAAAGTCAGTATAGTCAAAGCTATGGTTTTTCCTGTAGTCATGCATGGTTGTGAGAGTTGGACCATTAAGAAGGCTGGGCACTGAAGAATTGATGCTTTTGGACTGTGGTGCTAGAGAAGACTCTTGAGAGTCCCTTGGACAGCAAGGAGATCAAACCAGTCAGTCCTAAAGGAAATCAAGCCTTAGTATTCTTTGGAAAGACTGATGTTGAAGCTGAAGCTCTAATACTTTGGCCACCTGATGCAAAGAGCTGATTCATTGGAAAAGACCCTAATGCTGGGAAAGATTAAAGGCAGGAGGAGAAGTGGACGACAGAGGATGAGATGCTTGGATGGCATCACCGACTCAATAGACATGAGTTTGAGCAAACTCTGGGAGATGGTGAAGGACAGGGAAGCCTGGTGTGCTGCAGTCCATGGGATTGCAAAGAGCTCGACACAACTGAGTGACTGAACAGCAATGCCAACAATAACTTTCTGGATTGTAAATGAGGGAGCTATGGCTGGGCTCTCAACCATTAGTAAGAGGAAGGCATGAAGAAATGGTGCCCAAGGAGGGAAGACAGGACTGCCTGTGGGCTGCTCACGGACTCTAGCCTTGTGCCTGGACTCTGCCTGAGGGCAGAAGGTGCAGGGCTGTGAGGCTTGCTCTGGTCACTTCTGTCCGTCTAGGAGCTGAACTGAGATTAAGCATGTTTGATGATGGATATTTGTTTTGGAAATTACCTAATGAGCTACAAGATTGTTATCTGGCACCCAAATGGTATTATCATAACTATTACAAATTAAATTAGGCCACCTTTGCTAAATCACACAAATAATAAGAGTAATTGCAATGATAATAAACCAGAGGATTCCAGCCCACTTGGTTCCTCAAGATGTTCTTGTTGATTTGTGTATTCACTTTGGACCATGTGGGCTGGAGATGAAAATTGATTCCGTCATCTGTCAGTTCTGTTGTTTTAATGAAATTCTCCCTAGGAACAAAGTGAATCTATATGTGTAATGTGATGGACAGGTCTGTAAAAGAGAGAAGTGACTCTATGGTTTCAGACTTCAAAGTAACTCAGGCCTGTTTCTTCAGCAAAACTACACCATTCTCTACTTTTAACTTGCGGACAGAGATGGATTTCATTTTTTGACATTTTTATCCATAGTTTAAGAGAATAACATTTCCTACTGGGATTGGCTGCAATGACCCAGATGGTTTTCTTTTATCATCATTAAAATGTTGAAGCACTACTTCAAATAATTTATTGCAGAAGAAACTGGTCTTCTCTCTTTCAATTATTGAGCAATCACCCTCTCTTTTCTTAGTCATCCCATTCAACCACCGTTTGAAATAACCAGTATTTTATTTTCAAACCAAAGCACTAGCCTAGCATTGAAAAAATTAGTTTTGAAGCCACATACTTTAGTTAAGATGATTCGGCAGAGAGATGATTCTGCAGAGACTTTGCTCTGCACTCGCTGATGCTTCCTTTTTCTAAACACCAGGGAGGCACTGTCTCCCAAGCTCCTTGAAATGAGGCGGGGGCCATGTGCATGAGTTCTGGCCAGTGAGATGTAAACAGAGGTGATTTAACCCACTTCCAGGCCTGATCCTCCACCGCAGTGACCTGGGAGGTTATGTGTGCCGCTGTATCTGTGAGATGAAGACCTAAGTGAGAAACTCTGCTGTACATATACCACATCTTCTTTATCCCCTCCTCTTTCGATGGACATTTTGGTTGCTTGCATGTCCTGGCGACTGTACATCATACTCCAATAAAAGTTAATTTTAAAAAATATTAAAATAAAAGGATAACCAAAAAAATCTTTGATGCACTAAACACTAACTATTGATTAATGTAATCTTGCTATGGCAGCTCAGATTCAGCTAATATTTGTAGACTTTCTTTCATGTTCTGAATAGCATATATCTGAGGATAAAAAGCTCTTTGTGTCTATCCTCACCACTAACTCATCTAATCTCTCCAATTCTGATCACATTTTTTGGTCCAAAAGCAATCACCTTTTGTTTGTTTGTTTTATAAAACCTCATTAAGAATGTGTTCCTCTGGCAGTTCAGTTGGCAATAAAAAATAAAATAAAATAAAGCTTTTATCTCACATAATAATGAGATGGCAACTAATGGTTTATTACATCTCTCTCTGTAATCCTCACAACAATATAACAGATAAATAGTATTATCCCTATCCTACATGAGGTGATTGAGGCTCAAAGAAGTTAAATAATTGGTCCAAAGTGACATAATTGGGTAAAGAGAAGAGCCAGGATGTAAACTCAGACCTTTCTGATCCCATGCTTGCTTTTACTTAAGCTACATTATCTCTTGACTCTGGAATATCAACATAAAGGTAGAAGAATGTACAACATGATGCATTAAAGGGTCTCCTTCGTATCGTCAAGTCAGACAAATGTTAGTTGGAAGACAAAGAAATATACCTTAAAGGAGCTCACAAGTCAGATTTGTTTTAAATTAATAGACATTATTTTTAGAGCATTTTTTTAGGATTACAGAAAAAAGTAATGAAAATCACAGTGAGTTTCCATATCTTCTCTTGCCTACCCTATTATTAATATCTAAAATTAATGTGGCACATTTTTTACAATTGATGAGCCCATAATGATATATTCTTGTTAACTAAAGTCAATAGTTTACATCAGGGTTCACACTTTGTGTTGTATAGTTCTGTGGGCTTTGACACCTCTATAAGGATATGGAGCAAGAACCAGGGAAATGTTTCACAGGAATGGAATGTTGGACTTTTAAAAATGGATAAGGTTTTCAGATGAACCAAGAACCCTGAACAAAGCCAAAGAGGAAGGAATGCACAAGGCATTATTCAAGAGGTAGTGTTAGATGTGGTATATACATACAATAGAATATCAGTTTGTTCAGTTTAGTCGCTCAGTCATGGCCAACTCTTTGCAACCCCATGGACGGCAGCACGCCAGGCCTCCCTGTCCATCACCAACTTCCGGAGGTTACTCAAACTCACATCCATCGAGTCAGTGATGCCATCCAACCATCTCATCCTCTGTCATCCCCTTCTCCTCCCGCCTTCAATCTTTCCCAGCATCAGGGTCTTTTCAAATAAGTCAGTTCTTTGCATCAGGTGGCCAAAGTATTGGAGTTTCAGCTTCAATAAAATATCACTCAGCCATAAAAAAGAATGAAGCACTGCCATTTGCAGCAGGGTGGATGGACCTAGAGATTGTCATACTAAGTGAAGTAAGACAGACAGAGAAAGACAGATATCATATGATATCACTTACATGTGGAATCGAAACAAAAATGATACATATGACAGAAATAGACTCATAGAAAACAAACTGATGATTACCAAAGGGAAAAGAAGGGGAGGGATAAATTAGGCATTTGAGATAAACAGATATGCATTACTATATACAAAATTAGAGAAGGAAACGGCAACCCACTCCAGTATTCTTGCCTGGAGAATTCCATGCACAGAGGAGCATGGTGGGCTACAGTCCACGGGGTCTCAAGAGTCAGAGACAACATAAGGACTAAACCACCACGAGCAAACAGAAAACAGATACACAACAAGGTCCTACTGTATGTACAGGGAATGGTATTCAATATATTGTAATAATCTGTAATGGAAAAGAATCTGAAAAAGAATATATATATATATATACATATATATAAACTGAATCACTTTGTTCAAAACATTCAATACCTGAAAATAACATAGCATTGTAAATTAACTACACTTGGATAAAAATAATAATAAGATTAAAATGCTTGCTTCAGAAAAAAAAGGAGTGGTTAGATGAGTTTGTCTTAAGCAAAGGTCTCATATTTGGGAATATAATAACAAGGGTGAAAATTTTTTTGGCACCATGAAGGGTCAGGCAGTCACTAAAGTTTTACAAGGGTTATATGGATTAAATAATCTAGAGACCAATCTATAACATAGGTACATAACTCCCATTTTTAATAAAAGGTGTGCAAAGTAAAACTTGGAAGGGTTTTTAAAAACTTCCTTGAAGTGACTTAATAAGTATTTGGAAGATCTGGAATACAGACTGAGCAGAATGAACCCAGAGCCCTTTGTCAAAGCTGCCATACTCTAAGGCCTCTAAAATAAAACCAAAAGAAGATAGCAGGTAAATTAGAAAAGGTAATTTGCAGATAATTTGAGATTAACTCGGATGTCAGGCTAAAAAGTTGTTTTCTTTCAGCAGCAGAGTTTTCAAGATTAGTATATACTAATGTTCCCTTTTGGTTATTCAGTTCAGTTCAGTCTCTCAGTTGTGTCCAACTCTGCGACCCCATGAATCGCAGCACGCCACACCTCCCTGTCCATCACCAACTCCCGGAGTTAACTGAGACTCATGTCCATCGAGTCTGTGATGCCATCTAGCCATCTCACCCTCTGTCATCCCCTTCTCCTCCTGCCCCCAGTCCCTCCCAGCATCAGGGTCTTTTCCAATGAGTCAACTCTTCGCATGAGGTGACCAAAGTATTGGAGTTTCAGCTTTAGCATCAGTCCTTCCAATGAACACCCAGGGCAGATCTCCTTCAGAATGGACTGGTTGGATCTCCTTGCAGTCCAAGGGACTCTCAAGAGTCTTCTCCAACACCACAGTTCAAAAGCATCAATTCTTCGGCGCTCAGCTTTCTTCATAGTCCAACTCTCACGTCCATACATGACCACAGGAAAAACCATAGCCTTGACTAGATGGACCTTTGTTGACAAAGTAATGTCTCTGCTTTTCTCTTTCATTTTCATCAAGAGGCTTTTTAGTTCCTCTTCACTTTCTGCCATAGGGTGGTGTCATCTGCATATCTGAGGTTATTGATATTTCTCCCAGCAATCTTGATTCCAGCTTGTGCTTCTTCCAGCCCAGTACGCATTTCTCATGATGTACTCTGCATATAAGTTAAATAAGCAGGGTGACAATATACAGCCTTGACGTACTCCTTTTCCTATTTGGAACCAGTCTGTTGTTCCATGTCCAGTTCTAACTGTTGCTTCCTGACCTGCATATAGGTTTCTCAAGAGGCAGGTCAGGTGGTCTGGTATTCCCATCTCTTTCAGAATTTACCACAGTTTATTGGGATCCACACAGTCAAAGGCTTTGGCATAGTCAATAAAGCAGAAATAGATGTTTTTCTGGAACTTTTTTGCTATTTCCATGATCCAGTGGATGTTGGCAATTTGATCTCTGGTTCCTCTGCCTTTTCTAAAATCAGCTTGAACATCTGGAAGTTCATGGTTCACATACTGTTGAAGCCTGGCTTGGAGAATTTTGAGCATTACTTTACTAGCGTGTGAGATGAGTGCAATTGTGCAGTAGTTTGAGCATTCTTTGGCATTGCCTTTCTTTGGGATTGGAATGAAAATTGACCTTTTCCAGTCCTGTAGCCACTGCTGAGTTTTCCATATTTGCTGGCATATTGAGTGCAGCACTTTCACAGCATCATCTTTCAGGATTTGAAAGCTCAACTGGAATTCCATCACCTCCACTAGCTTTGTTCGTAGTGATGCTTTCTAAGGCCACTTGACTTCACATTCCAGGATGTCTGGCTCTAGGTGAGTGATCACACCATCGTGATTATCTTGGTCATGAAGATCTTCTTTGTATAGTTCTTCTGTGTATTCTTGCCCTTTCTTCTTAATATCTTCTGCTTCTGTTAGGTCCATACCATTTCTGTCATTTATCGAGCCCATCTTTGCATGAAATGTTCCCTTGGTATCTCTAATTTTCTTGAAGAGGTCTCTAGTCTTTCCCATTCTGTTGTTTTCCTCTATTTCTTTACACTGATCACTGAGGAAAGCTTTCTTATCTCTCCTTGCTATTCTCTGGAACTCTGCATTCAGATGTTTATATCTTTCCTTTTCTCCTTTGCTTTTCACTTCTCTTCTTTTCACAGCTATTTGTAAGGCCTCCTCAGACAGCCATTTTACTTTTTTGTATTTCTTTTCCATGGGAATGGTCTTGATCCCTGTCTCCTGTACAATGTCACGAACCTCCGTCCATAGTTCATCAGGCACTCTGTCTATAGATCTAATCCCTTAAATCTATTTCTCACTTCTACTGTATAATCATAAGGGATTTGATTTAGGTCATACCTGAATGGTCTAGTGGTTTTCCCCACTTTCTTCAATTTAAGTCTGAATTTGGCAATAAGGAGTTCATGATCTGAGCCACAGTCAGCTCCCAGTCTCGTTCTTGCTGACTGTATAGAGCTTCTCCATCTTTGGATGCAAAGAATATAATCAATCTGATTTCGGTGTTGACCATCTGGTGATGTCCATGTGTAGAGTCTTCTCTTGTGTTGTTGGAAGAGGGTGTTTGCTATGATCACTGAGTTCTCTTGGCAAAACTCTATTAGTCTTTGCCCTGCTTCATTCTGTACTCTAAGGCCAAACTTGCCTGTTACTCCAGGTGTTTCTTGACTTCCTACTTTGGTTACTGAAACCAGGAAAGAAGGAAGGTATGAATCTATAGAATTTTGTCTCCTTCACAACAGCTTGTGTGTGTGTGTTCAGTCTCAGTCATGTCCAACTCTTTGTGACCCCATGGACTGTAGCCCACCAGTTCCTTTCTCCGTGGAATTTTCCAGGCAAGAATACTGGAGCAGGTTGCCATTTCCTTCTCTTGGGGATCTTCCCAACTGAGGCATTGATGCTTCATCTCTTGCATCTCCTGCATTGGCAGGTGGATTCTCTACCACTAGCACCACCTGGGAAGCCCTCATATCAGCTTATATAAGCTTAAAAAAAAAAAAACCCTCTGTTTAGGAGAATGACATGATAAAATCATATCCGGGGATGTTATCCTGAAGATGATATGTGGAGTAGTTTGGGAATAAAGAGTTAGAGTTAAGGGGGAATTAGTTAGAAGTTTACTGACATCCTTCAGGTGCTGGGCCAGAAAAACTTGGACATGAAATGGCAGCTGTATGAACTGAAATAAAAGGATGATTATGGCAGAAAATGTGAAAGGGGAATTGACCAGTCAGGGGGATGAGGAAGATGTCTGGAAAAGTTAAGGGTGACTGGTAGAATCATGGAACTATTTTGAGAAATTCTAAAGGTGAAAAGAACGGATAGTATCAGAGGTAGAAGATGAGTGTGGATGTCAAGTGACCATTGAACGTTGTGGTGGAACCGTCCAGCAGACAGTTGGAAATACTGTCTAAGGTTCAATGAGAGGCTCAGGTCTAGAGTTACAGATTTGAGAATCACCTTCATAATAGAGCTGAGACTGAAGGATGGAAAGGGAGAGAGGGAAGAAGAAATGATTGGACTATGCACAGAGGTAGGAAGACAAGTCTCAGAGACTGGAGAGGGGCACTTAGAAAGGCAACAGAAGAATCACTAACACATAAGTCTCAGAGTCCAGGAGTAAGAGGGCTTCAGTAGCAAGATGGAGACAAGAATGTCAGATGCTACACTGAGACCAGAGGTGACCAGGATAGGGCCTCTGGGGTCCTTCAGCATGAACCAGAGAATGTAGAGGAGAGCAAGAACGGAGAAGCTAATGTCTGGGGAGTGGGGAGCAGGGCCTGGGGATGCTGGAAACACAGGAAGTACATGACTTAAGTACATGACTTTTCTCTGGCATTGAAGACCCAAGAGACTAGATTTGCTCAAAGCTGTTGTTCAGATGCCAAGGGAACAAGCAAGGATATCAGAGCTCAGGTGACTGCGAGGAGAGCTGTTTGAAACTGAGCAGCTGACTTGAGCAGAAAGAAGCGACCATCTTCCAAATGGTCTGCAGAAAGCACTGCAAGAGGTGACCCTGGAGAGAAATGGATGGGGGGAGAGTGGAGGGAGGGAGACTGAATTATCACTGTTTTGTATATGTTTTGAATTCCATACCATGTATAATCATTACCCGTTTGAGCAAATTCTGTATTAAGATAACAAAAGATAGCAAGAAATAATACCAATTGGGACCAAGAACCTGGATTAAAGGGAGTCTGTGGGCTCCAGGGCAAACAGGTAAGAGCCTTTAACATCAGCATCACCCTTACGAACTAACCTGCATCAGGCTGGAATCAGAGACTCTAACATTATACATGGAAAAGGAATGTTCTCCTCTGAGTAGAAAATGTGCAATAGGCTTAGGTTCTGAGGTCTGACTCCACTTTGCATTCTTTGAGTAGTGGCAAGAAGTCAATCCGAAGCAAAGCAGAGGCTCCTCCTCCACCACCTTTTTTTTGTCTTTTTTCCCCTCCTGTTTTTTTGTTGTTTTTTTTTTAAGGTCTTTTCCATCAGATGCAATGGATTCAACAGTGTTTAATAGCCAAAGCAGAGGCTCCTCCTCCACCACCTTTTTTTGTCTTTTTGTCTTTTTTTCCCTCCTGTTTTTTTTTTTTTTAAGGCCTTTTCAATCAGATGCAGTGGATTCAAACAGTGTTTAATAGCTTATCTTATTTTTCATTGGAAAGAAATGTCCGTTTTAACATTAGTCCAAGGAGAGAGACTGATTAGGAAGGCAAATCAGCTCCCAAGAATGATCAAATGGTACATTTCAAACACAGATGGTAATGATGTACAGATTATCTGCCAGCTTCAGATTACTCTTGCTGTTGCTCACCTCCATCAGCACCGCTAGCCATGAGGTTACTGTGGAATCTACAAAATCCTTTAAAGTAAATGCAAAAGTCCCAGGCATCACCCGAAGCCTGGCCTTTCCCCCACGAGACTGATTTAGACTGCAATCAATTGTGTGTGTACTCGGTGCGGGAGAGAGTGTTAGAGTTAGCATTCACCAACAGCTAATCAGAGTTGAGGGATATTTTGTTTTGAAACTAATTTTGTCCTCTATCTCCCCCCATCCCCCCACCCCCACCCCCTGCCACACACACACACTGCAAATATGGAGAAACCCAGGTTAATCTCATTGCTGAGCACTGGTGTTGATGGAATTACTCTCTTGAAATCCAAATCTATGTGTTAAAGCAGTCGTAGGCCCTGGGCACACAGAAAGGGGAAACCACTTTGCTTGGTAATGATTGGATTCTACTTTTTGATCCTGTAGACATTTGTATTTTGGGTGTCTGGAGTCTTTTGAGCTCCAGAGTCAAGTCCCTGAGACAGAAGACAAAGGCCAGTGATGCAAAAGGCAACCTATGATGAGCTTTTTCCAGGAGCTCAAAACTGGAACCTGAACCTAGACTGAAGACAGCATCTAACTCATGGGCTCCATTTTCTAACTACATCATGGCAGCTTCACAGGGCAAGGCCAGGGAGCTGGCCCCAGTTCTGAGCCAAATGGGGCCTGCGGAGGAGAGGGCAGGAAGCTGAAGTCCAGCTGCTCTTTGGGGTCCCCAAAGACACCAGGACCAGGCTTCAAATCAAGTATTACAGATTACATAACATCTTATGGAAAAAACCTGAACGAACATTTTGGCCAACCTAATACGTGGTTTGTGATCGTGCAAAAATTTTGTGCATGCCAAGTGTGAAAGACAGTCTTAGAGACATAGTTTGTGAGCCAAAAACTTCAGAAGGTGAAGGATATTCTGAAAGTTTGTAAAAAGCAGTCGAGCAGCCTGTTTGACAATGCTGGCCTGTCCTGGGCACTTGAGGATGCTGGCTCGTCCTCTACCCCGGTTCACTCCCCACTCATCACATTTGTCTTTGACCTCATGGTTCCTGGAGGAGTTTCTGGCAAGTAGAGACCAGCATCTGCCAATTGCCTTTAGAAGTGAACTCAGAACCCAGAAAGAGCCCTCGTCTTGAGAATTATGCCTTCTTTGGGCAAAATGAGGCTCCTGTGTTTGGACTTACTGGGACAATCTGCTTCTTTGGATGACTCCAC
This sequence comes from Bison bison bison, assembly GCF_000754665.1. Lineage (NCBI taxonomy): Eukaryota > Metazoa > Chordata > Mammalia > Artiodactyla > Bovidae > Bison > Bison bison. The sequence goes on from NW_011495080.1 coordinate 5,532,149, forward strand.
CATCTGGAGAGGAACCAAGTACCCTTCTTGACCCCCAGGCAGCAGGATCAGGATGCAGAATGTTTTGCACATTCCTAGAGCCCTTCTGGCATAAGAACAGTAGAGAAAGAGAATTACTAATATTAATGTTTAAGATTCTGACACTCAGATAGGATCTTGCAGTCAGAGAGCCCTGGCCCACCATGAAACAAGAGAGAAGTAGGTCCAGGAGATGAATCTGTCTCCCTCCCCAAGAAGCCTGCAAAGCACCACAATGCTTCTCTCTTATAGATGGATGTGGGGCATGAAGAGTTCTGAAATCCAAGATGGCCCCGTGCAACTGGCCCAAGAGAAAGGAGCTGCATCAGAAACACTGGGGTTTGAGTTTAACTGTCCTGCTAAAACTGTTGGCTGTGTGCTCCCCGGAGGACTGATTTCCTCTCTGCAAAAGGAAAGAACTAAAGACTCTTCTTCCAGCAAAAGGCTCATGGAGGTGCTTAGCATCCACTTCTGCCCTGCCTGCTTGTGCTACTGAGGCAAAAAAGTCATCATCCTGCCAGAGGGCTCCTGGCAAAGAGTTAGCAACAGATTGTTGGGATCCAGGTGTAGACCCCAGAAGGGCAGGAAAGGCAACCCGAAAGGGTGGAAGCATCTGGAAGGTTCATACCTCCCTTGAGGGTGGCTGGGGATGGGAGTTGTACATCTGGTGTCGAGCAGCCATGAACTACAAGGTCCCGGTGCAGAAATGTCAGCCACAGCTGTCCTAAGAAGAGGAAGACAGGACCCAGAATCTGAGGGCAGAGAAACAGACCTGCGAAGAATCCTAGAACCCCAGTCCGGGAGTGGGTACAAATTCAGGGCTTAAACAGATCAGACTAGAGGCAAATAACTGGAATGAGGGAATAAAATCAACATGGGAGCAAAAAGGATGACTTGATATTGAGTTGGGTTGGGGAACTACTGTCATAGGTCCAAGATAATAACTTAACAGCCAAATACAGCATCAGCGGTGACCATAGAGGTTCAGTCTTCTAACATTCAACAACCTATCCATGCTCTGGGGATAGAGATAAAGAAGACCATTTCCTGGTCTCCAAGGAGCTCACAGCAAGGTGTGGGAAGACAGCCTCATAAACTAGTAATTTTAACAGAGTAGCTAGAGTGTGCAGCATACCCTCAGGGTACAAAGCATTGGAACTGAAGAGAGAAGAGGGAGTGGATAGGCCCTCACAGTGAGCCAGGGTCAAGTCAGGGGGTATCTGTCTAGTAGGTCTCACTCCAACCTAACCCACAGGTGGTGAGGGGCCATTGAGAGGCTGTTGACATCCATTCAGGCTCTTTGGTCATAAGCAACAGAAACTAGCTCTCACTCAAGCAAGAAAACACAGGTGATGGAAGCATGAAGGTTGTTCACCAATCTGAAGTACAACCCAGCAGTTTAGGGAAAGAATTGAAAACCAGGACTGCTCTGGGACTCCAGAGCTTCAGGGAGCTACCAATAGAACAAATCAACTGCACCCCACTCCCCTGGCAAGCCAGATTCCAGGGAGAATCGGACAGCAAGCTAGGGCCACAAACCTGCTCCTTGACTGACAGTCGCACCAAGACCAGGCCAGGTGGGTGGCACTTCCTTAAAGGTAACTCAGGGTTCTAGAGCCAAGGAAGAGGATTGATTCCCCGGTGGTCAAAAGTTAACTGAGAGCATGCCTCAAATGTTTAGGCTAGAGGGTGACATAACACATCTAGAGTTTGGAGCCCTTTCTGTAAAGGGCCAGATAGCAAATATTTTCAGCCTTGTGGGCCATATGGTTCCTAGTGCCTGGACTCACCTCTGATGTGTAGCGTAAAAGCAGACGGACAATACATACACCAATGGGCGTGTCTGTGCTCCCACAAGGCTGCATTTATAAAAAGAGGCAGTGGGTGTTCTTGACTGTACCGATCCCTGACTTACGTCAAATTAAAGTAAAAAACGAGCCACAGAAGGGAAAAGAAGCAAAGAGAGTTAAGAAACCATCCTGTCTACGAAAATACGTCTTACGAGTTTTCTAGCTAAGAGTAGTCTGTTGGGAAAATTTCTTCTTTGGGGAATAAAACTACCCCTCGATAAAGAGCCCTTTTATAGACTTTGTTTCCATGAGTATTAAGTTCTGTTTCCTCTTGTATTTAGCTTCTTTCTTAACTGTTGGTTTCCATGGGGGTTTCTGTTTGTTTGGTATCTTTTGTGGACTTTTTATTCTGGCAAAGGCAGCAGCAATCCCCCTCAGCAGGGTATCAGCAATTCATTGCCTGGTTTTGTTTCCCTCATTATTGTACTGGAACCATGGGTTTCCCAGTGTGGTACACCTGTATTTATTTGAGTCAATTTTTTAAAATACAACAACACAACCACATCCGTACTTCCCGCGTTGCCATCTAGCTCGCTGCTGGCAACCTCAGAGCCTTACTCTGCATTGCTTCTCAGTCATTACGGCTCAGCCAAGGAGAGGGGGGCCAGGGACTTGGACTTGGCATACACAGTCATGGCCAGGCGAAGACCTAGGCCCTCTTTTGTAATCACCTCTTCAGGATGAGGCAATATGCTATGAATTAGTGTGTTCCAGGCCTGGAGTGGTAACATATGGTGTATCTCTGCTCATTCTACATTAAATCCTGACATTTTGCAGCTGTCGAGATAAAGCTGTTTATATGAGTAACATTGTAGTTTGTTTATAGGGAAATAATGTGTAGCAAGTTATGATTAATCAAGGTGTCTAAAATCTGCTGGAGGCTTCTAAATAGATTTGTTTTCACTGCCATGCTTTTTGTCTCCTAAATTGGGGGTTTAGTCACTGCCCATCTCCCTGCCCTTTGAACCTCACCCACTTCTTGGTCCCAGGTCTTCCAGGGCTACTGAGAGGTATGGTTGCAGAGGCAAGAAAAAGGGTATTGCTTAGGGCTGGGTGATGGAAGGAAGTCACCTGAACTCTTCTGAACTCTAGAAAGTCCCTCAACAAGCCATGTCTGCTTCATCCTGGTATTTGTGCACTTGGAACCCCAATCTCCAGCTGGATTGTTGTCATAAAGCACTGTGAGGTTTTCCAGGGTGAGGTCATAGGGTCTTCAGGTAATGCAGACTTTGGGGGTCTCAGCTACTACAGGTTATCTGATCTCCTCCTTATGCCTGTGGTTCTGGGTTCAAATTTTCTCTTTGGAGGATAATTGGTTAGAACCCAATGAAAGCCCCTCACACAGTCTCTTGCAGAGTTTTCCCCCCAAATGCCAGAATCCTTCAATGATGCTGATAGCCAGTCTCCAGTCCTGCCTGCTTCATCTCAGCAGGTAAAGTGAAGCCACTTGTATAGTTGTGGGGAGGGTCAAACTTGGGGAAGAAATCAGCCCTCTAATCCTGAGCTTCATTCATCCCTAGTTTCATCCTCTGGGGCAACTTCAAGCTGGCTGATTACTTCTCTGCTTGAAAGCCCTTTAAGATCTTGGTCAACTGCCACCATCTGCCTGCAGGCCAAAGCTCCTCAGTGGTGCTTGTAGCACCCAGCCCACCTCAACCCTAGCCACACTACCCCAAGCACTTGCTGGCTTATCTTTACTCACTCAGAAACCTGGGCTTCAGAATATACCCACATGTCCACGGTGGTAGGAAATACCAGCTGAGCTCTCTTTCCCCTTGTCCTTCATTCCCAGGCTCACCATGGGGGTGTGGTCTAAAGAGTATGCATGTTCTAACAGAGTCTCCAAAGAGTGATCATCATTATTATTAGCCTTGACATTTCTATAAAACTTCTTGATACTGTAAAGGACTTTCCTTTTGTTCAATTATTTCTTTATCGAACAATTATTTCTCCAAAGCAGTGTCTCTCTATCAGAGTATCTCATAGGTACTTCAGTCGCTCAGTTGTGTCTGACTCTTTGCAACCCCACGGACTGCAGCACACCAGGCCTCCCTGTCCATCACCAACCCTGGAGTTTACTCAAATGCATGTCCATTGAGTCGGTGATGCCATGATAGGTACTAGGTATACTTATTTTAGGGCTTCCCTGGTGGCTCAGACAGTAAAGAATCTGCTAGCAATGCCCTCCCCAGTTGGGAAGATCAACTGGAAAAGGGAATGGCTACCCACTACAGTATTCTTGCCTGGAGAATTCCATGGACAGAAGAGCCTGGCAAGCTATAGTTCATGGGGTTGCAAAGAGTCGGACATGACTGAGCAACTAACATACACACACATACCAATTGTATTCCTTTGAGCCAAATGCACAGATATTGCTCCAAAATAAATCTCTGCATGCAAGATGCTTGCTTGGATACACACCCACATGCATGCTTCAGTTCTGGGCATGTGTGATCCTTGCCCCAGCACTGGCCAGGTGGAGAGGCGAGAAGCCAGCCGCCACCAAAGGGGCATGAAGCAATCCAAGACACTGTGGGGGCAGCTTCAGGTACCTACCAGAAGATGCATAAGCAGAGACACATTCTTGCAGCTCTGTTCATGATGTAGTATTGCGGATCAGCTGCCTCTTTGGCCAAGGAGGCAGAGCCAGCAGTAAGTAACAGCAGAAGAAGTTGCTGGAACCTCACAACCCTGCTGCATCTCCTGCCTTTCCGGGTACGTGGAAAGCAGCTGGTTGGAAGGCAGGCAGGTAGGATTTTTGCTGCCTGAGAGCATGAAGCAATTCCACTGCTAGGGAAGACCTTGTGTCATCACCAAACTCTTTTTCAGCAAATAGCCCACCCTCATTCAAATCATCTGCCGGGACTTCTGTGAATGTCCACTGTGAATGTTTACAGAAAAAAGCAGATGGCCCAGGCTGGGGTCTTAGGAGATGTCCCAGTTCAGAGTGGAGGGGAGAAAATGAAGCCATTTGAAAGAGGAGCTCGGGCAGGACTAGGCCAAGAGGCAAAGACCACGAGGCCAATTGTGAGCATTAGCCAAGCATAGTCAGTCAGTCTGGAGACATGGATGAACTGACCTTGCTGGGTCCGGGTGTTGAGCTTGGATCATAAGCTGTTTAGTTCAGCATCACTGAGCCCTGCCCCACCATGGGGTATGGAGGTGATTCTGTCTAGTTGGTTTGAAGGTTACTTCATCTCCTTAAAGGGAGAGATCCCCCCCAGGCCTGCCACATGGCAGAGAGAGAGGAGCATTGAGGTTCCCATTTCACATGTAAGAGCACCCAGGAAGACCAAGTAAAGGGCAGACAGAGCTCACCCAGCCAGTGAGGACGGATGTAGGAAGAAAGGATTACTGCAGAAGAGTGCTTTCTGAAAACAAATAGGACAGGCAAATAAAGAACTGAAACCAATCAGGAACCTGGAAGCCTCCCTCCTCCCCCCACCACCTCTCCACCTTCCTTTTCCTGCCGGGACAACCAAGTGAGCCTCTTGCCGGAAATGAACATTGCAAGGGATAGTTAATCGAAGCTGAACTGCACCCCCACCACTCCCATGAGTGAACGGTACCCGGAGCTGAGCTGACAGCCTGGCAGATGAAGGAAGGAGAGGTAGCAACCTTTCCCCAGCAGAGTCTGCCTGCAGGGAGGGGTAGGGTGGGGGTGCAGAAGAAGCCCAAAGCCAGTTCCTTCCCATAAAAAATGATATGAGGTGAAAAACCTTTTACTGCACATTAGGATCCATGGCTGGGCCATTTGTATGTTTTACTGGGATGGTTATGTCACTAAGTGAAGCCTGAAACATCCATCATGGGCAGAGAGCCTGGCAGTGGTCCGGTCAGAGGAGGGGGAGTTTGGGGGTGTGGGTCGGGCTGGGGCAGGAGAGGAGAAACAGGAAAGGAAAGATGTTGGTGCTGCGGGGGACCTACATTCATCCACCGTCCCCAGATAGCTCAGGATCACATTGAAGGGCCTGGTGAATCCCTCAGCAGCTCTGTGGTTACTTGTCTTTCTAAATAGAAAGTTCAAAGTTTCCCTCTACCCGAGTCTTTCCTGGCTGGTTTTGGGGAGGCACTAATCCATTACCCCTCATTCAATGGGTGACTTTTAATTAAATACTTATGTGCTAGACTGAGGACCCAGGGGTGACAGTAGCCCTCTTGTCTCCATCAGGACTATCCTCTCCATCCTTTGGGTCTTGACCAAGCCACACTGGTTGTTAAAGAAAATGTGACTTAAGAAGCTCCCAGAGGGACTTTGCTGGTGTCCAGTGGTTAAGACTCCTCACTTCCACTGCAGGGGGCACAGGTTCGATCCCTGGTCAGGGAATTAAGATCCCACAGGCTGCCTGAAAGTGAAAGTCACTCAGTCGTGTCTGACTCTTTGCAACCCCATAGACTGTCCATGGAATTCTCCAGGCCAGAATACTGGAGTGGGTAGTGTTCTCCTTCTCTGGGGGATCTTCCCAAACCAGGGATAGAATCCAGGTCTCCCACAATGCAGGCAGATTCTTTACCAGCTGAGCCACAAGGGAAGCTCAAGAATACTGGAGCAGGTAGCCTATCCCTTCTCCAGGGGATCTTCCTGACCCAGGAATCGAACAGGGGTCTCCTGCATTGCAGGCAGATTCTTTACCACCTGAGCTGTTAGGGAAGCCTGTTGGACCAGGGAACAGACCCCTTTTTATAGCATGTGGGCTGTACCAGGCAGCCCACAGCCAGAAAACCCAGAACCAAACAAAAATAAAAAGAAGCTCCTGGGAAGTTGGGGAGTGGGTAACCAGGTATCAAATGGGGGCAGAACATGGCAGGAGGGAATGTGGGAAAGTCATTGGAACGGATGCTATTAATCAGGTGCTCTGTTAATGAATGCCAGAGCTGGCATGTGATATGCCCATTCTCATTTCCCTAGCCCCACCTTACCTCTGAGCACAGTGTCTGGCTGTAACTGGCCCATTTGTTACATCAGCAGTATAACTCTAGGAAAGGGGTGCCTTCCTGGTCTCCCTGTTATACCATGGACCTCCTGCCACGTATGACCCTTGGATTTCAGAGCCAGAGAAACCAAGAGAGTGTCTGTCCTGAGCTCCTTGCTGTCCGGGTAAGGAGACTGAGGCTGGTACTAGAATAGTTCTCCTCATTCCCGGTCCACCCCTCCACACCCGGCTCCTGCTCTGTAGCTGAGTTTTGCAAGCACACAGAGCACCAAATCAGCATCATTTCTGACCACTCAAGGTATAACCCACCACATCTTAGTCATAAGCAGGAAGGATGTTTTCTAGAACATGTAGTGTTCTCATTCAGCCTCCTGCCCCCTCATCTCCCTTTCCCTTTTCATATCACGTTGAGAAATAAGGACACAGACTGTGGGGACTGGTATACTACAAGCAACCCCCAGTGCCTGGAGGAATGTCACGAGATGCTGGGGGAGCGCGGGGGCTGTCAAGATCACTGCCCAGATTCCCAGAACCACAAAGAGCCACGGGATGGATCAAGGACAAGATGAATGGAACAGTCAATGAAGGTCCTTGACCACAACTGGAAACAATGTGCAGTAGCCAAGCAGACTGGCACATTGCTGATTTTTGTGACAAGTTCATCTGAGGACAAATCAAATGCTGCATTTACACAGCATCAACTCAGCTGTCTGATTCATCCTTCCAGGTGAAGGAAATAGATGGAAGGGGAAAAAAAATATCCCACATGTCGGGTAGCAAAGATGTGTGTCCAGTCCTGACACATGCAATTTCCCGTGGAGTGAGAACAAGGTGAGAACCTCCCAAGGCCCTCAGTCGACGGCAGACAGAAAGGATGCTCGAGGCTGGGAGGCAGCCTGGGGCAGCAGGCAGACACAAACTGTGGCACAGGGTGGCCTGAGTTTTAATGCCCGATCTGCCACTTACTGGGGCTTCCATGGCAGCTCAGAGGTTTAAAAAAAAATCCACCTCTCAATGCAGGAGACATGGGTTCGATCCCTGGATGGGAAAGATCCCCTGAAAAAGGAAATGGCAATGCTGGAACACTCATTCCAGTGTTCCTGCCTGGGAAATCCCATGGGCAGAGGAGCCTGGTGGGCTACAGTCCTAGGGGTCACAGAGAGTCCAACATGACTTAGTGACTAAACAACCATGACAACTGCCACTTACTAGATGCAATTACCTTGAGCAATTTCATGAACCTCTCTCTGCCTCAGTTTTCCCATCTGTAAAATGGGGAGAACAATAGTGTAAGACTGTCTAAGAATTTAATAGAATATTACTTGCAAGTGTTCAAAATAGTGCCTGACACATAGTGAGTTGTATAGAAGTGTTAAATGAAATAACCCTAATGCAAACCAAGAAAACCAAACTTTGAAACAAGAGGCAGAAATTTTTTTCAACCAAGAATTTATCTGCAGGCAAAAGTGGAAGTGAGTGGTGGGGATGCCGTAGACACACACCCAGTGCCTGACAGCTATGCCCTCCTTTCCCCCTAACTCCTGTCCCGTGGTGCAGATGTGCTGTGCAGCCTAAGAATGTTACCTATGAAACAGGATCCTCCGACATGCATCTTATTTTCAATTTCAAGGTAAAATTAGGCTTGCGTCCCTGAGGGAGAAAAACCTGTCCCCAAATACAAGAAACTCCCCAGAGAAACCTGCTAAAATCATATATTTAAAAGGACATCAATATTTTTCTGACAGAGTATTAGCAACAATAAATAAATTGCCAAATAGAACTGCAAACTAGAACTGCTCAGTATTTGAGAGACAGTTAACGTCTCATGGGAAATAGCAGAGACAGCTGAACATGTCACCAATGGCATGGCCTTGATTGCACAGAATATGAGGGGCTCCTGCTGGAAATGGGGGAAAGCCAGGGCAGATCCAGGCTGCCACAGTGCCCTGGTCCAGGTAGGGACAGAGGGCAAGGTCCAGGGCTGGAACCATGGGGATAGAGTAATATCTCCCCCTCCTGGGGTCAATGAGCCAGAAATTGACCTGAGTGGGGAGGCAGGACACTGATCCCAGAATCTACAGCGAGCCCTGGCCAAGGAGCCCATCAAGGGGCTGGAATGTTGGGGTCAAGAAGGGTAAAGCCTGCCACTGATATAAAAAGAGGAGGGAGGGAAATGGCAGTTGGGAGAAAGTCTGGGTGCAGGACATCCAAATGGAAGACCAAGCTGTGGAGCTTGGCTTAAGGTAGCTGCTGATCTCAGGGAGACCACATTCCAGTGCAAAGGACACCAGGCGTGGGTCAGTTGGATGGTTCCAAACCCTTCCAAGCAGCGGGGCAAGGGAAGAACGAACAAAGCTGGGATAACTGCCGACAGAGGGACTGTGAGGTGCAGTGACTGAACACTTGGTTTTGGAGCTTCTACCAAATTTTCACCATGGGCTGATACTATAATAGGGAAGAACAAGTTTGACTCCATATCAGGTCTGTTTCTGTTTTGTTTTTTCATAAAGTTCTTAAATATTACTAACTGCATTTTTTTTAACTTTTCCCAAATATATTTGGAAATATTTTCAAATATATGATATATATTTATATATATATATTATATAAATATTTTCAAATATATGATATATATCTATCTATATATATATATATAAACATGTATATATATATGTTTGTATTTTTTGGCCATGCCACACAGCATGCAGAATTGTAGTCCCCAGACCAGGAATTGAACCTTCCCTCTCAGCAGTGGAAGCACAGAGTCTTAACCACTGGACTTCCAGGAAAGTCCCTATTAGATCCGTTCCTTTAACTTTAGCCTTCATATTCTATTGCTTTGAGTTAAGAATGTTGCATATAGCCTGAAATATACAGGATAGCCTATTCTCAAGGCTCTTTAACTTTTAAGGGTATAACACTTTTCCATTCACATAGAGATAAAAAGTTACAGAACAGAGAATAACATTTGTCTTGTGACCTGACCTATGTGGATAGCTGAAAGAACAAAGGATTCCAACATCAAGAAGTTTGCCACAATTAACCACACCCCCTTCCCTTTTATGTATAAAAGAAGCCCAAATTCTGACTCTGGTAAGATCGAGCCATGGTCATAGCCCAAAGACTGCCTCTGGGGTTGCCCTGGAAGTAGCTACATTTTAGAAAAGAATAGGTCACCCTGGACCTGCAGAAATCCACCCCAAGTCAAACATTCTTGACACTGAAAGAAAGAAACAGGTAGAGGAGCCTCAACACTGGGACCTGATTGTTGTTATTGGTGGTGATTAGTCACTCAGTCATGTCCGACTCTTCTATGACCCCATAGACTGTAGCATGCCAGGCTCCTCTGTCCATGGGATTTCCCAGGCAAGAATACTAGAGTGAGTTGCCATTTCCTTCTCCAGGGGCTCTTCCCAACCCAGGATCGAACCCACATTACCTGCATTGCAGGTGGATTCTTTACCCCTGAGTCATGGGGGGATCCCCTAGGACCTGATAGGAGTACACAAAATTAGTAGGGATGCTCTTCCCAAATCACCCAACTCAGGGCACCTGGAAAGGGCTTTCCTGTACCACAGTGAGTGAGCAGGAGTTCGTGACTAATCAACTTAACCTAGCTTATATAAATTGTTTTAAAATATCTGGTGGACATAGAACTTTGTTAATGAACTATTGGTTGGGAGAGAGGCGAGTGACCTAATTACAGAGTAAGGGGGACCTTCACCTACTCTATTATATACTTCTTTCATACTTTAAATTTTATAATAATCCTGTCTTTTATAATTAAAAGATATGTTAAAGAATATGTTATGGGAAGACATGTAAGACTTTTAAAAATAACTTCTGGAAGGCTTTTTTAAGAGTTGGTTTACATGCATTTCTGGTATCTTTAAGTTGAAGCAAGGAAACAAGGAACTTCTTACCAGGAGGTTGTAGTGGGAGTAGTACTCTCCCCTCCCTATCTTTCTGCCTCACTCCAGGAACTAGGAACTTGCACTCTTGCTGAGCTGTTGGGAAGATACTTCCTGTCCCTTGAGTAAGCCCCGCTGGCTCTGAAAGAAGAGTGATGCATGATGGGAAGGGCAAGGCTTCAGATCTCCAGGAGCTGCTCCCCTCTGCCCAGCAGAGTTCATGTTCACCTTCCGATGGCACACCCCTCGGGCCTCGCTAAGCCCCCTGAGGCGTCTTTGCTCTTGGCCATCCAACCTTTACACAGAGCAAATCCAGGTCTAGAGTTGATGAACTGTATTTGGAAGAGGGGTTCTTGGGTCTAATTGTCTTTCCATAATCCAGCTTTACCAGCAATGAAAATGGTTTTTTCCCTATCTATCTGACTTCTGGTCTATTTCTGGAAGGATTCAAGACTCACGAAGGGAAGGATGTGATTAAACGGGATTTTTCTCATTGCTCAAAAGGGAAAGCCAACACCATTAATGCAGGGGTTGGCAAAGAAAACTCCTGATTGGAGGGAAAGGGTCAGGAGGATTTATCACAAATAACAGCATCAACACACCTACAACTAACATTTATTTACTGAGTGCTTACCAGAAGCCAGGCACAGTGCTAAGTACTTTACGCACTTTAGTTTTTGTTTTTATTTGATTCTCACCACAACTTTCCAGATGAGGGAAGTGAGAGCCGGAGAGAGCAGGAGGAGGGCTGGTCACAGGAGAGCTGGCATTCACACCTGGGCTGACTTTGCAGGACACACTCTTGAGTTTCACCCACTATAGTTCTGTGTCCTCCTGCCCTGAGGGAGGGCCCTCCATTGGCCTCCCAGGAATGGCTGGGTAGCCAGCTTTTGTAGGTGGAGGTCACAATAAAGCAATGCTCACATCAGCACAGAAGGTGTAAAGGGACAAGAGCAGGATAAATTAGGACCAGGGCACGTGTCCAGCTCCCCAAATAACTGGGGGTGAGGTTCCAGATGGTCTGAAGAGCAGGACAGGTTTGTCCCATAATTCCCAAGAGAATCACACAGAGGCAGCCCCTTGAGAGAGAAATCCCTCAGGGATCGCTCAAGCTTGAAGCTTAGGCTGACCCCATCGGTTTACCCCTTCCCTACACCAACAGGGTTATTAAAAGAGCCTCGTTGCTTTGTTCCAGGCTTGGTCATAAAATCATGAACTTTGAACTACTATGAGGCTTAGAGAACTATTCAGCTCTCTGGATTTAGAGATGAGTGAATGAGTTTGGGGACCTGAATGCATTGCCTGAGTTCACAAAGCCAGGTAATGTGGAAACCCAGAAGTTCTGACTCCCCTTCCAGTGGTCATCCCATAATACCATGGTAAGGCTTGGAATTCTGCCCCATATCTGGTCCTACCGACTTTTAGGGAACATCCACTTCAGATTGAAGATTGAAGGTCGGAGGAGAAGGGGACGACAGAGGGCAAGATGGTTGGATGGCATTGCCGACTCAATGAGCATGAGTTTGAGCAAGCTCTGGGAGATAGTGAAGGACAGGGGAGCCTGGCATGCTGCAGTCCATGGGGTCACAAAGAGTAGGACGTGACTGAGTGACTGAAAAACACTTCGATTAGGTACTGGGACACCCGAGCATGTGAAAAGCCCGGGGTTGATTTCCAATCTCAACTGCATATTTCTGGGGCAGTTCATGAGATTGTGGCCAAGTTCTGGGATACACTGAGAATATGTTCAGCTCTTTGGACTGATAAGCATGCCTCTTAAACCTTGCAGGGTATAAACAGATGACAGAAAATGTGATGGAGGAATAGAGGATTGATTTTCTATGTCAAGAGCTTCTTCTAATTTATACACTCTATAATTGCCAATATTCCACATCTTGGGAGACATCTATTTCAGCCACTCAAGATATGATCTTATCTCCCTCTCCCCCTCCTCTTCCCTAACACACAGCCCTTCGACTGCAAAAGGGCCCTGGAGAGTTCTATAGTGGCCTGCCCAAGGTCGCAGAACAAGCCAAGGGCAGGATGGATAGAGAGCACCCAGGTCTCAGCACCAGGCCCTCTCACCTTGCACAGATTTCCGTCACAAAAGAGAAAAGATCACTCAATCAGGAACTTTATGAGTCACTGGAATAAGGAAAGACATGGGTCTCATCTCTGGGGAGGACTGATGGAGGCACACAGAAGTGCAAGGAAGTTGTGTCCTCAGGCCAGGTAGCACTGATCTAACAAAGGTTTTATAGGCAATGACAAAAGAAGATACTCCCCCCAAACTCTACCCCTCCCCTCGGCTAAGTGCCCCTGCTGTTCTTTTAATAGAAGCATTTTCCCTGCCTACCCCCCTCCCTCCAAAAAACCTCACAAATATGGTGTGTGAAATATCAAAACTAATTAGACCAAATGGTGTTCATATCTGTCACTGGCTTTTCTGGGGGAGCACAGCCTGTGTCGGGGAGGGAAATTTTGTTCACTAATTAAGGACAGTTTTTAGGAGAGAGTGTCATGGTTCTGTGGGAAACAGGGATGGGAGGATTGGAGAGGATTCTTGGATGGGCTGATTAAGGAAAACTGAAAATAGAGACAAAAATGGCAGTGACCGCAGGGTGACCTGGAAGATGATGTGGGAGAGAAGGAGGAACAGGAGTGAATCAGGCTGGCGGGCAGCCAGTTTTATGGTTCTTATAGTCAAAATAGGACACGGCTTGGTGGTTCAAACGGTAAAGACTCTGCCTGCAGCACGGGAGACCCAGGTTCAATCCCTAGGTCGAGGGGGGATCCCCAGGAGAAGGGAATGGCAACCCACTCCAGTATTCTTGCCTGGAGAATTCCATGGACAGAGGAGTCCTGCAGGCTACAGTCTGTGGGGTCGCAAAGAGTGGGACACGACTAAGCGAAACTCTGTCTGTCTTGTCAGTCTGCACACAAGAATGAGTGCACTTTCTATACCAGTAAACAAATCCATAGGAAGCAGGAGACAGTTTGTCCGAAGTTGGTACTTCGTAGTTGTTAATGCTATTGATTTCGGATGTGCGCAGCAGCAAGCAGCAGCATGCAACAAGCAGTAACTGGAAGCAAGGTCTTACTTTCCCGACAGGCAGTCCTAACCACTGGACCACAGCTTAGCCATCAGTTAGGGCTAAGGTCCCTAGTCTTTACTTGCCTAGTCAAGAACAAATTCAGGCAAAGAGGCAGAAGGTAAAGAGTAAAGTAAAAAGTTTATTGAAAAGAAAAGTACATGCAGAAAGAGGTACAGATGAGCTCAGAGCGAGAGTCACATATTTGGGAAGTTCAAATCCTTTATAAGGGTAAAGTTTTCAGGGTCTCTGTCATCCCTCAGGCCAGCCATCTTGCTCTGTCCTCTCCCACCCAGTTAATTTGTCTCAGGACCCTTCCCTGGGGTGCGCATGCACACCTTAGCCAAGATGGATCTCAAAGTGAAGGCTTCTGGGAGAAGCAAGACTCATTACAGCTTGGAATTGTCCTCCAACTTTCGACTCCAAGGAGCCTTTCTATACATGTATAGTGTCTCCCTTGTCCCAAAAGAAGGGGAAGGGGAGATTCCTTAATCTTTTTACTCAGACAGGGTTTTTGCCTCTCTTTGTCCTTGCCATGATTATTCCCTTGAAGTATTTACAAGAGAAAAAGACTAGCTATTTACCCTCTTTCTGCTGTTCCTTCCATTTTGGAGAGCTCAGTCGTGTCCAACTCTGCAACCCCATGAGCAGTAGCCCACCAGGCTCCTCTGTCCATGGGATTCTCCAGGCAAGTATACTGGAGTGGGTTGCCATTTCCTTCTCCAGGGGATTCTCCCAACCCAGGAACTGAACCTGGGTCTCCTGCATTGCAGATGGATTCTTTACTGTCTGAGCCACCAGGGAAGCTCCTCTGGGGGAGCAAACAGGAGGCTGATTGATTCCTTAACTGGAGCCCCTCTATGTCTTGCCCCAGGAAATGCAAAGAGGAGGCTGGCTGATTGTAACTTTCCAACCTGGAGCCCCACCTATCTCCTACCTCACTACTATCACGCAACCAAGAGCAAAGACCCCATCTTATTTTCTTTATATTTTCCAACTCTCAGCACAATATGTGGTGTTGGTAGCAACCCCAAAATTTTACTGTAGAGGAAGAAAAGAAAGAATTTTTATGAGTATGGTTTGTGCTGGAGACAGTTTAAGATCTTTTGATGCTTTTGAGATCAAACTAGGACTGATTAGTAGAAGTTATTGGGAGGCAGACTTTGATCCGAAGGAAAAACTTTTTAATGATTAGAACAGTTCAAGAAATTAAACAGGCTGCTATGTGATGGAGGTAGCCCCTATGTTCCTGCATGTTTGAGGTAAGACTGTGAGGCATCAGGCAGAGCTGTTTGGAAGAAATTCTTCAAGTAGAGCATTGATTTTGAGGTCCCTTAAGCATTGAGATCTCACCAGTCTGTAGATTTTGAGCTGCAACAGGCCATATTTTTCAACTGCATACAGTAAAGACTATTTTGCCTAAGGAAGTAATAGGGCAAAAGCCCCTGGGAAAGGCTTTGAAATCCTCTTCGTATGAAAGTCCTTAGAAATGGGAGGACATACAGGAATCCTTCTGGAAATACCAAGGTGTTGCTTAGCCCAGGAGACAAGGTGGGGTTACAGGCAGGTAGGGACATGACTTTAAGAGTTCTTCCTTCTTCTCACTTCTTCCTCAATACCCACAGCTTCCAGGCAAAGGTATACCTGGGGTCGGGCAGCAGATAAGAAGTGAGGAACTAAAAGACATTTTGTTCAGTTGGCATTCACATCCCCAACTGTTGACCAGTCGTCCTGACCCACACCTGTGCCGCACAGCAGCCTAGGCACATGGCCTCTGACCTGAAAGTGACTACTCAAGACTTTTCCACTTAGCAGCCTGGAAGCCCCTCTGGAGGAGGGAGCGAGGGGCAGAGGTGGGAAGAGGCAGCCAGATGCAATAGATGATGGTGAACCTGACCCTGGGCTGGACTTGAATTCTGGCCGTGTCGCTCCCTGGTTACGTGGGCAAATTTCTCAGCCTTTCTGGCCTCCTTGTGTTCTTAAAAAGGAATGATACTGTACTTAGATCATAGGATTGTTGTGAGGGTGGTGAATTCGTATGGCCAGTGGATGCTGAGCAGAGAACGTGGGATACAGTAAGTGCTACATAAGTGCCTGGTCCAGGAGGGCCCTTAGTATTCTGCCCCCCAGACTAGCACCACTGCCCTTTGAGGGGATGACACAGTGATCTGGGATTCCAGGAAGGCCTCCATCAAGTGGCTAAGACACCATGTGTAAAGGACTGTGCTGGGAATGGAGATGGCTCAAAGAAACCAAATTTCAGAAACAGATCAGGGAGTAGTCAAAGGAAGACCAGTACAAAATGTCCCCTGGGGACTGGGGGGTTGTCTGCATACCATCTCTTTGACTCTAGAGGTCACATGGCCCTCTGCTGGGGGCTGCAACGGAGGTCTCCTCCAGCAGACAGGCTCTTCCGAGGCCCCACGCAGGCATCCTCCCACTGGGCTCTCTGCCAGCAATGGCTTTTCTCTTAACAACTTGTAAGCGCCTCCAAGACAGACTTTGCAACTCACATAATGGATGGGGGTCCCCCGATACAAGCAGTTCCAACTTGCTCAGAGTCACAGTGTGAGTCTGTGTGGGGCCTGGGGCCAG
>NW_011495080.1:5548648-5553330 GCF_000754665.1 Bison bison bison
GCCATGGCTCCTCCCCCTGCCTGCCTGTCTGCTCCACACACTCCACCAGCATTTGCTTGGCTGGTCTAATAACGCTGGCCCTGCTCTTTGGCTCTGCTCGCTTTAATATAGACATAGATTATAGCTACATTAAAGAAGCCCAAAAATACCAAAGCAGAACTAAAGCAATTATTATAATGCAGCCTTAACAGCAGCTGTAATGAGACAGAATTAAAAATGCGCCAGAATAAACACAATTCACTGTTCCCAATGACCTTCCAGAACTGCTTCCATTTGGAAAGTAGCATCCAGTCCTGAACTGTCAGATGGAAGGGGAAAATTCAATTGTGCCTCCCAGCATGGCCTGGTCCTTGGCTACCAGGAGATCTGGCTGTTCCCTATGAAGACATCTGTCCCCGGGCTGATGCTACCTGGTATTATCCATTTGCTTAGTGGGGGTTGGGACAGCGGAGAGGGACATAGGGGCTGGGTGTTCTTCCATGGCACGCAAGGCTGGCTTATTCCTCTTCCCTCCATTTGTCACCAAGCCTGCCCGTTCCACATGGAGCAAACCCAAACCTGAGCAGCCATCCGTGCCCAGCTCACCGCGTGTGCCACATGTTGCCAACACTGACAACTCACATTATTTCAGCTGATCCCCACAGTCACTCTGAGAGGCAGCTTCTATTATTTCTCCAGCTTATGACCAAGGACACAGAGACTTCGAGAAGTAAGGTGACCACTCAAAGCCACGCGAAGTGGGTACTAGAGTCATGACTCCAATCCTCACCTCCATGCTGTGAATCCTCAACCTGACTTTATGGAACTGATATTCTAATAGAAGCCAAGGAGAACTCTATACATTACTTCATTTTGAGGCAAGGGACCAGGGAGGGGAGGGAGAACGTTGAGAGAGAAAAGATGGAAAGAGACAGAAGCACAGCCAACAGGAAAGTCTTCCCCAGGGAGCCGATTTCTGATGGATGAGTCAGGGGCATCCGCATAACAGAAGCACTTACTCATCTTTCCTTCCCCGGTTCTGTACCAAGAACAGAAGTAAGAAGGCTAAGTGCCAGGAGATAAAGCAGCCTGCAGAGAAGGTGGGGGAGGATGCAGTGAAGGTACAGACTCTGCTCTCCAAGGTGCTTGGGAGCAAATGCTAAGACTCAATGAGTTTGCCAAGCTGGCTCCCAGCCCCAAACTGAGCTTTCTGGAGCCTCACCAAGGGCAGTCTGACCACTTCCTTCTGAGCATGCTCAGTTTACTCCAGAGACAGAGATGGAAGCTTACCTGGCTCTTCACTCGTGTTCGGCTTTCACATCTGTGAACTTGGGATAGCTTGCCTCTTATCATGCTGAACTAGGAGCAGATCCAGCAGGATGGACAAGAATGAGGAGCCACTTCCTTATCTCCTTCCTGGCTGAGCCAGCAGCAGTTCAGGGGGCAGTCAGCCTTCCTTCTCTCCCCCAGTCCCAGACAGGTGGTGGCCTACAACACTGGCGCTGGGAAGATGTCCTGAGGACTTGGTTCCAGGAGCCCAAGAGCCTTGAACACCTGCTGACATGTCAAGCAGCTGTTGGGTGTAGAGAGTGAATCTGTCCCGCCAGCCTGGGCTCCCAGAGAGGGTCTTAAAAAAAAAAATAGCTGTACCATTTATACTGGGGCTTCCCTGGTGGCTCAGGCAGTAAAGAGTCTACCTCCAATGCAGGAGACCTGGGTTCGATCCCTGGCTCAGGAAGATCCCCTGGAGGAGGGAATGACTACTCACTCCAGTATTCTTGCCTGGGGAATTCCATGGACAGAGGAGCCTGGTGGGCTACAGTCCATGGGGTTGCAAAGAGTCAGACATGACTGAGCAACTAACACTTTCACCATTTAACTAGTTTGCTGTTTTTTTAATTTTAGTTATTTATTTTTGACTGTGCTGAGTCTTCGTTGCTGCACATGGGCTTTCTCTAGTTGCAGTGAGTGGGAGGCTGCTCTCCAGTTGTGGTACCTGGACTTCTCATTGCAGTGGCTTCTCTTGTTGGGGAGCATGGGCTCTAGGGTGCACAGGCTCAGTTGATCCAAAGCATTTGGAATCTTCCCTGACCATGGATAGAACCCGTGTCCTCTGCATTGGCAGGTTGATGTTAACTGTTAACTGTTGGGGCACCTAGAAAGTCCCTGGAGAGGGTATTGAGCCCCACACCGCAACCTCTCCCACTTGCCACTCTCTCACCCCAGTGAACTTTTGAATAATGATTTCCTCATCCTAGGTAAGAAATGGTAACAAAGCACTTGATGATTTGACAACTGCATGGAGGTTCGTTACCATTTCCAGGAACCTAGCTCTAAAAGGTCGTTATCAAGCTGAACGTTTTGCTATACCAACGTTGCTGGTCCCCTGCTTGCCCTGCTTACAGGGTAGGCAGGACCCCAGAATCAAGCTACAGACGCTGGCATCATGGCTTGTCTTTGCTGAGAAAAAAAAGAGAGTTGTTGAGAGAAGCCACCTCCTGTTGTTTCCTGTGGACTGTCGTCCCTCTCTCTGTGAAAGTCCCTGCTTCACCCCCAGCCCTATTTTCTGGAAAGAGAAATGAGAGGGGTAGTAATCTGACTCAGCATAGGATAAGGTACAGCAGTTCCTTCTGGCATAGAATAAACTGGGAGGGAAAATCTGGGAAAATGTGAAAGGGCAGTTCAGTTCAGTCACTCAGTTGTGTCTGACTCTGCGACCCCATGGACTGCAGCACACCAGGCTTCCCTGTCCATCACCAACTCCCAGAGCTTGCTCAAACTCATGTCCATTAAGTTGGGGATGCCATTCAGCCATCTCCCCTACCTTCAGGAGGGAAAGGGCAGAGTGCCTCCAATACTGGTGGCCGGATGGAGCTGTTGCTCCTTTGTGAGAGGACAGAAGGGACCGTGGCCTCTTCATGTCTTACTTCCCGCTTCTGGGCCAACAGGAGCTTCCTTGGAAGGCTGGGAACTTGAGTATACAAACATGAAGGGATGAGGGCATAGGTGGGAAAAAATGAGGGGAATTGCTGTGGATCTAGGGGGCCTAATTTCCAGCCTAGACAACAGGATGTGCCCTCTGGAGGTGAGTAGTGGCCTAACTGTGGCAGTGAGTGGGGGTGTCTATGAAAAGCACCCTGACCTCCAATCACCACTGGCCAATTATAGCAAGTCCAAATCATAAGGTCAGCTGAAGACACAACTCTGCAGGGACACGCCTTTCTTCTTCTTCTTCTTCTTTTTTTTTTTTTTTATAGTATTTCACAGCCATTTATTTTTCTTTTGTTTTTAATTTTTGTTGGAGCATGGTTGATTTTAAACACTGTCTCAGTTTCTGCTGTGTGTGTGTGTGGGTGTGCTCAGTCATGTTGAACTCTTTGCAACTCCATGGACTCCTCTGTCCATGGCATTCTCTAGGCAAGAATACTGGAGTGGGTAGCCATTTCCTCGTCCAGGGAATCTTCCCAATCCAGGGATCAAATCCGCATGTCCTGCATCTCCTGCTTTGGCAGGTTGATTCTTTACCACTGAGCCACCTGGGAACCCCCAAGAAATCATATTAAATCCTCAGGGTTCAGAGATGTGGAAGAGGTCTTCAAGACCTGGCCGGTTGGGGAATCAGTTCAGTTCAGTTACTCAGTCGTGTCCGACTCTTTGCAACCCCATGAATCGCAGCACACCAGGCCTCCCTGTCCATCACCAACTCCCGGAGTTCACTCAAACTCACGTCCATCGAGTCGGTGATGCCATCCAGCCATCTCATCCTCTGTCATCCCCTTCTCCTCCTGCCCTCAATCCCTCCCAGCATCAGGGTCTTTTTCAATGAGTCAACTCTTCTCAGAATAGTAGACTAAAAAACAGTGTCCAACCTGAAAGGATTCAGGAATCTGATACTTTGTGTAAAAATCCACACACAAGGGAACAAATAAACAAGCATAGCATCTGAAAGGCCTTTTGGCAGCTGAGCGCTAGGTGCCTCCCACTCCGTCCCCCTCGGCTGGCTCGCACTGGTGTGAGCACCACTCGTAGGTGGAGGCTGTGGCTGTGCCAGCCCCTCTCTTCCCACCCCCAGGCGCTAATGAGATCCAGGGAGGATTGTTGCTGTTGTTCACCCAGACATCTTTCTCCAGGGCTCTGCTATCAGCTTGTTAGCACATGGCATTAGTGAGTGAGAAGGCTTTAGGCTCTCAAGACGGGGTAACGCCCTGCCTCAGCTTCCGAGGGGGTATTCTCAGGACATGGGTCCACAGCATCTCCAGACAGATGCTCCAGAGTCCTCCAGCAGTCACCCAGGCCCTGTGTCCAGGGAGCCAGGTTGTAAAGCCCACTCCCATACTTGAAGTTTCTTTTCCCATCTGTCTAGCAAAGGTGTGAATGGAATTAACCAAGGATGAGAAAGGAGGAAAAGGGGAGAGAAATTAACTGCACCCTCTTAACACCACATCACTATCATCACACACGCACATACGCACGTGCACACACACACCCCCCTACTCATACACAGGCAGCCAGTCATCTGCCAAAGTAGACTATGGCCAACACACTAAGACCAAATCGGAAAGCTAGGAAAAGTGTTCCCACTACGGTGTGAAGTGTGAAAAAGTGTGAGTCACTCAGATCAGATCAGATCAGTCGCTCAGTTGTGTCCGACTCTTTGCGACCCCACGAATCGCAGCACGCCAGGCCTCCCTGTCCATCACCAA
>NW_011495080.1:5553983-5558291 GCF_000754665.1 Bison bison bison
CCCACTTTTTCACTCTCCACTTTCACTTTCATCAAGAGGCTTTTGAGTTCCTCTTCACTTTCTGCCATAAGGGTGGTGCCATCTGCATATCTGAGGTTATTGATATTTCTCCCGGCAATCTTGATTCCAGCTTGTGCTTCTTCCAGCCCAGTGTTTCTCATGATGTACTCTGCATGTAAATTAAAGTCACTCAGTTATGTCCAACTCCTTGCGACCCCATGGACTGTAGCCACCAGACTCCTCTGTCCATGGAATTCTCCAGGCAAGAATACTGGAGTGGATAGTCATTCCCTTCTCCATGGGATCTTCCTGACCCAGAGATGGGACCTGGGTCCCCTGAATTGCAGGCAGGTTCTTTACCATCTGAGCCATCAGGGAAGTCCTGGTATGTAGTGGAAAAAGCTGTACCTGCGGGTCCCAGCTCTACTGCGGGCTAGCTGACCTTCAACCAGGCACCTATCATTTCTCTGTGCTGCAGCATCCTTCCCCCATGTCAGTGGTCCATGTTTTTCAAGAGCAAATAGATTGTTCCAGACCACCTATAACTTAACACCCAGGCCCACACTGGATAATTTATTCAGAAGAGGCGCAATCCAGGCGGAATATGTTACAGATTTGGGAGCAGAGGAAAACAAGCTTTTACAGGGATGAGTTTCCTGACTTTAGTCACCCAACAGCAAGCTCTTTGTCTGCCCAGTCACTGGGGTCCATGCTGCATTGATTTCTCCCCTTTGTTTATAAAGTCCCAAGATACATATGTCAGTGACTCAAACAAGCCTTAGTTTACTTGCTACATGGTTCACGGGCCACCCTCACATGGGATCTATCTACAGCAGTGTTCTTGATACGGAACCCATTTCTGGATCATTTCACGTCAGATCCACCACTCTTTCATCTGAATTCCTAACACCTGCTGTGTGAACTTCTCATTGGAGGCATATCTTATGTCATCTTCTAGTGGATTTAACTTTTTACGTTTCCTCTCAGCTAGATTGTTCTGCTTGTTGAAAAGTAATGAGGGGCTCACTCCATTCTGAATTAATGTGGAGGGGATTTTGCCTTAAATATATTTTGTTTGCTATTTTTTTAATGCATCAGTTTTGTTTTGGTTAGTATTTTCACAGTATGCCTTTCTTCATTGTTAACTACTTTCAAACATTTTGCATCTGTCTTCCATAGGTGTGAATGGATTTGACCAAAGATGTGGTAAAAGGAAAAAGGAAAGAAATTAACCAGTCCTCCCCACAACTAGTACATCAGCATCACCACCAACACACACACACATACAAACACACACAAATACAAACTCACATTATACAGACAACCAGATAGTCACTATTAATAAAGTAGAGTTTGGCCAAAGAACAAGGTGTTTCTTATGAATTATACATTTTTCAGACGCAAACTTAAAAATTTTCTCTTTAAAGAGGCAAATTTAATCAGTTTCTAAATTGCTGGTGTGTTCTAATTCGTTTCTGTCATCTTGTTTTGTGTTTGGAAATTGTCTGTAGATAAACCCCTCTCTGGCTTTTTCCTGCTTCTCTGTGTCTTGCTGGGTTTGCCAAGAATATAAGGCTTGGACTGCTCATCACCTAGGTCATTTCTCAGTGTTGTGTTTGCTTAAAAAATATCCAACAACATGAGGTAATATCTCCCTTTAAGACACAGGGCAAGTTCACGGCCTGCTAAGAGATGGATTCCCCATGGACACTGTTCCTCAGCCGCAACACACTCACCAACATGCAACATCTATCAGGGTCTCTCCACGTCATCTCGCCTGGGACTGAGGGACCAAGAAGAACTGAAGCACACGTGATGCTCAAGGTGGTCACCAAATGACAGTGTTAAGGTCCTTTATCTCTGACCCCCAAGTTTCATGTCTTCTGTTAGCATCCAAAAAACAGTAAAAGGCTAACTTACCAGCTTATAGGTAGGATTAATCAAATCAAAGACCCTTCACAACCCTAATAATAGTTCTCATGATTATTTTCTTGTATCATGCTTCCTTTTGGAGTGATTCTGCTTTATTTCCTTTTTAGCTTCTATCACTTTGAAAATTATGCATTGTATTTCTCTTCTTTCATTGGTTCCCATAAATAACCACATTTTAAAAAACCTCTGAAGTTTAACAATGTTTAAAGGTTGTCAATATTTCTATCTCCCTTCAGGATATTCTCTGGAGAAGGAAATGGCAACCCACTCCAGTACTCTTGCCTGGAAAATCCCATGGATGGAGGAGGCCTGGTAGGCTGCAGTCCATGGGGTCACAAAGAGTCGGACACGACTGAACAATGTCACTTTCACATTTTCTTTCAGGACATTGGGCTTCCCAGTGGCACGGTGGTAAAGAACCTACCTGCCAATGCAGGAGATGTGAGACTAGGGTTTGATCCCTAGATTGGCAAGATCCCCTGCAGGAGGGCATGGCAATCCACTCCAGTATTCT
Source organism: Bison bison bison (assembly GCF_000754665.1). NCBI lineage: Eukaryota > Metazoa > Chordata > Mammalia > Artiodactyla > Bovidae > Bison > Bison bison. The sequence continues at coordinate 5,556,430 of NW_011495080.1, forward strand.
TGCCAGGATAATCCCATGGACAGAGGAGACTGGTGGCCTCAGTACATAGAGTCGCAAAGAGTCAGACACAGCTGAGTACACACACACAGAATACACACACACACCCTTGGCATACACCCTTCAGGACAGTAAGGAAAATTCCCCACCCCACCTCACTCCTGTCTTCTGTGCTACCTTCTGTTGTCCAACATTTTAGTTTCACCTTGTTTTTAATCTACGTCTTTGTGATTGGTGTTATTATATTTGGTGCTTACTTAGATCTTTTTAATTGTTGTTAACTTTTTCACCGTTGTTTCTGGCTTTCTACTCCCTCCATCTGGTTCAGCTCCATCTCTATAGCTGTATCCTTTATTTGTTTTTTCAACTAGGATCTGTGAGTCATAAATCCTCTTGAGTTTTGTTTGTATTTAAAACTCTTTTTCCCTTATATCTGAATGATGGTTTAGTTAGGGTTTGAATTTTAGGGTGCTACTTATTATCCTGGAGAAGGCAATGGCAACCCACTCCAGTGTTCTTGCCTGGAGAATCCCAGGGACGGGGGAGCCTGGTGGGCTGCCATCCATGGGGTCGCACAAAGTTGGACATGATTGAAGTGACTTAGCAGCAGCGGCAGCAGCAGTTATTGTCCTACAGGGATTTGAAGATACACTTCCTAATGCTATCTATTTTTGCTGGTGATAAGTCTTTAGTTGAATTGTAATTCCTTTGTGTACTCTTTAATCTCTAAAACCTTTTAAAGATTTTCTCATTTTTTATTTTCTGTAATTACCTACAGAGTGTCTAGAGTTGCATTTGTTTTTCTTTATCATTCATGGGACCTGATAGTCTTCAATTTAAGAACTTAAGTTCATTTAAATTCTGAAAAGTTCTCTGTGATTATCTTTTAAAATATTACCTCTCTCACACATTCTTTGTTCTGTTTCTGGTACTTGACTACACGCATTTTGATTACATACCTGTTAACTCCCTTTCATATTTTTATTCCAAATTCTAGGTGATAGTCTCAATGTATCTTCCAGGTCATTAATTCTCTCTTTGGCCATGTCTAATATACAACTTCATAGTTCATCAGGCACTCTATCTGTCAGATCTAGGCCCTTAAATCTATTTCTCACTTCCACTGTATAATCATAAGGGATTTGATTTAGGTCATACCTGAATGTTCTAGTGGTTTTCCCTACTTTCTTCAATTTAAGTCTGAATTTGGTAATAAGGAGTTCATGGTCTGAGCCACAGTCAGCTCCTGGTCTTGTTTTTGTTGACTGTATAGAGCTTCTCCATCTTTGGCTGCAAAGAATATAATCAATCTGATTTCAGTGTTGACCATCTGGTGATGTCCATGTGTAGAGTCTTCTCTTGTGTTGTTGGAAGAGGGTGTTTGTTATGACCAGTGCATTTTCTTGGCAAAACTGTATTAGTCTTTGCCCTGCTTCACTCCATATTCCAAGGCCAAATTTGCCTGTTACTCCAGGTGTTTCTTGACTTCCTACTTTTGCATTCCAGTCCCCTATAATGAAAAGGATATCTTTTTTGGGTGTTAGTTCTAAAAGGTCTTGTAGATCTTCATAGAACCATTCAACTTCAGCTTCTTCAGCGTTACTGGTTGGGGCATAGACTTGGATTACCGTGATATTGAATGGTTTGCCTTGGAAACGAACAGAAATCATTCTGTCATTTTTGAGATTGCATCCAAGTACTGCATTTCAGACACTTTTGTTGACCATGATGGCCACTCCATTTTCTGCTTTATTGACTATGCCAAAGCCTTTGACTGTGTGGATCACAACAAACTGTGGAAAATTCTGAAAGAGATGGGAATACCAGACCACCTGATCTGCCTCTTGAGAAATTTGTATGCAGGT
>NW_011495080.1:5558912-5559494 GCF_000754665.1 Bison bison bison
GGGAGTCAGGTGGGGGGTGTGTGGCTGCTGATGTAGGCGGGGCTTCCCATTCCTCTGAGTGAGGAGTAGGAGTACCGTATGTCATGAAATATAAGAGGCCATTGGAAGTGAGGTGTGCTATTACTTTATCAGTTCAGTTCAGTTCAGTTGCTCAGTCGTGTCCGACTCTTTGCGACCCCATGAATCGCAGCACGCCAGGCCTCCCTGTCCATCACCAACTCCCGGAGTTCACTCAAACTCACATCCATCAAGTCAGTGATGCCATCCAGCCATCTCATCCTCTGTCGTCCCCTTCTCCTCCTGCCCCCACTCCCTCCCAGCATCACAGTCTTTTCCAATGAGTCAACTCTTCGCATGAGGTGGCCAAAGTACTGGAGTTTCAGCTTTAGCATCATTCCTTCCAAAGAACACCCAGGACTGATCTCCTTTAGAATGGATTGGTTGGATCTCCTTGCAGTCCAAGGGACTCTCAAGAGTCTTCTCCAAAACCACAGTTCAAAAGCATCAATTCTTTGGTGCTCAGCTTTCTTCACAGTCCAATTCTCACATCCATACATGACCACTGGAAAAACAATAGCCCTG
>NW_011495080.1:5559594-5577059 GCF_000754665.1 Bison bison bison
TAAAGCTGAATCTCCAGTACTTTGGCCACCTCATGAGAAGAGTTGACTCACTGGAAAAGACTGTGATGCTGGGAGGGATTGGGGGCAGGAGGAGAAGGGGATGACAGAGGATGAGATGGCTGGATGGCATCACTGACTCGATGGATGTGAGTCTCAGTGAACTCCGGGAATTGGTGATGGACAGGGAGGCCTGGCATGCTGTGATTCATGGGGTTGCAACGAGTCAGACACGACTGAGCGACTGATCTGATCTGATCTGAATATACAACTTCACGCATATAATAAAATTTTTAATGATACAGCTTTTATTTCTAGAAGCACTCTTTGCCTATTTTTATTTTTTTAATTAATTAATTTATTTATTTTAGTTGGAGGCTAATTACTTTAAAATATTGTAGTGGTTTTTGGCATACATTGACATGAATCAGCCATGGGTGTACCTGTGTCCCCCATCCTGAAATCCCCTCCCAACTTCCTCCCCATTCCATCCCTCAAGGTTGTCCCAGTGCACCATCTTTGAGTGCCCTGTTTCATGCATTGAACTGGGACTGGTGATCTATTTCATATATACTAATATACATGTTTCAATGCTATTAAATATATTTTTGTATTGCTCTTCCCTGTTATTTTATTTTCATTCCTCCTTTGATGTTTTTAAAATAACTTAAATATACTTAAATTGTAGTCTATTTAAAATTGTTCTGTTTCCCCTAGATCTTGGAATGCTAACTACCCTGTCTGCTGTTCCTTCTAAGCGTCCTTCATGATAGCTTGTAGCTTTCCATAGATTCTAATTTTTATTGTGAGTTTTTCAATGGCATTAGTTTCCTTACAGAATCTCATGTCTTCTGAATATAAATGGTGGTGGCATATCTCTATATAATACTGTATATTTACCTTTGCTAGCTTCCCCTGGCTTTACCAATTCTGGACCAGCATTTATGTTAGTTTCTAAGCATTACTTTTATGGTATACATTTGTACATGTATTATGGGGCTTAGGTTTCCAGTTTGTAGTACCTGACTCTCTTCTACTCAAGGCCTTCAGTTCAGTTCAGTTCAGTCGCTCAGTCACGTCCGACTCTTTGCGACCCCATGAATTGTAGCACACCAGGTGTCCCTGTCTGTCACCAACTCCTGGAGTTCACCCAAACTCAGGTCCATCAAGTCAGTGATGCCATCCAGCCATCTCATCCTCTGTCGTCCCCTTCTCCTCCTGCCCCCACTCCTTCCCAGCATCACAGTCTTTTCCAATGAGTCAACTCTTCGCATGAGGTGGCCAAAGTACTGGAGTTTCAGCTTTAGCATCATTCCTTCCAAAGAACACCCAGGACTGATCTCCTTTAGAATGGATTGGTTGGATCTCCTTGCAGTCCAAGGGACTCTCAAGAGTCTTCTCCAAAACCACAGTTCAAAAGCATCAATTCTTTGGTGCTCAGCTTTCTTCACAGTCCAATTCTCACATCCATACATGACCACTGGAAAAACAATAGCCTTAACTAGACGGACCTTTGTTGGCAAAGTAATGTCTCTGCTTTTGAATATGCTATCTAGGTTAGTCATAGCTTTCCTTCCAAGGCCTTGGCAGATGTCAAATCTTGTTGAAACTTTCCCCAAATAGATCTGCTAAGTTTTTCTTCTCCCCTAATAAATTCTAAACTTATGCCAGAAGGTCTCTATCCCTGCCTCTCAACTCACCTAGATTTGAGACCTTAATTCCTTTCCTTGGATGGATGTTAAAATACCCACACTACTATATATAAAATAGATGACCAACAAGGACCTACTGTATAGCACAGGGAACTATACTCAAGATCTTGTAATAACCTATAATGGAAGAGAATGTAAAAAGGAATATATATAATTCAATATATGTAACTGTACACTTGGGCATGCTAAGTCACTTCAGTCATGTCCAACTCTTCACAACCCCATGGACTACAGCCTTCCAGGCTCCTGTGTCCATGGGATTCTCCAGGCAAAGATACTGGAGTGGGTTGCCATTTCCTCCTCCAGGGGAATCTTCCTGATCCAGGGACTGAACCTGAGTCTGTTACAACTCCTGCACTGGCAGGTGGGTTCTTTACAACTAGCGCCACCTGAGAAGCCCTACCGTACAGTTGAAACTAACACAACATTGTAGATCAACTATATTGCAATAAAAATTTTAAACAATTCAAACCCTAAATCCTATCTCTTGGCCTTAAACCTCCTTGGACTAAAATGGCTTCGGGTCTCACCCAGCACAGTGGCTTTGAATTCCTCTCCCATCACTGACACTGGAAAGTCCTCTCTCTTTCTTTAGAGTCCTGTGTGTAATTGAATTTTTTCTGTTATATTATATGCAGATTTATATATGCATCATTGGAAGAAACACCTTTCCCTTTCTCCTCAATCCATCATACCAGCTGAAAGTCTTCAGTTAGACTGTAATGAACTAAGAGCAGAAACCCTGTCTCACCCTTCTGTGTCTGCCAATCCTATAACAGCCAGACTTAGAATCATACACAAAGTCAGAGTTCAAAAGGGGGTTTGTATTGTAAGAACCTCAGGGTCTAACAATAGTGGGTTTGTTAACTGGATCATGATACAACCATGCAATGGAGTGTGATACAGCCATTTTTAAAGATACGGGAGAAAATTTAAGTGATATAGAAAATGCCATCAACATCATTTTAAAACGTAAAATTACAGGTTAGAAAATAGGGTGCACTATCCTACCATATATATGGGCTTCCTCGATAGCTCAGTTGGTAAAGAATCTGCCTGCAATGCAGGAGACCACAGTTCGATTCCTGGGTCAGGAAGATCCTCTGGAGAAGGGATAGGCTACCCACTCCAGTATTCTTGGGCTTCCCTTGTAGCCCAGTTGGTAAAGAATCCGCCTGCAATGTGGGAGACCTGGGTTTGATCCGTGGGTTGGGAAGATCCCCTGGAGAAGGGAAAGCCTACTCACTCCAGTATTCTGGCCTGGAGAATTCCATGGACTGTATAGTCCATGGGGTCACAAAGAGCTGGACACACCTGAGCAACTTTCACTTTCACCATATATATATCATATGCAGAGAAAACAGCCTAGAAGAAAACATACCAGAATGTTAGCACTATATGATCCCTCTACAATGAGAATAGGGACCATTTTATTTTCTTCTTTTGATTTGTATTTCCTAGAGTTAACATTTACTTCTTACAAGAATGACAGATATGAATTTGAGTTAAAACCTGGAAAAACCCCAAATACCAAGTAAGTGTTAAACTTGAGATGCTCTCTTGACTTCCTCCCATCCTGCAACCTTTGTGGGTTGACACTGTCTCAAGGAAGCATCCATTTGTCATTCATACCACGTGGGGAGCTTGTTGCTTTCTGAGCAGGTCACAATGGCCCACTTCTCTCTGCCAGTGGAAGATGCTCTTGAGCACTGAGCTGACCCAGACTGGAAACCGCCCACTGATCCACTGTTACAACGCCTCCTTGGCTCGTGTTCCTGCAGCAACCCTCAGGACAGGTGATTCCATGTCTAGTGTCCCTCTTCACTTCCTGTCTCACCTTACTTACATCCCCACATGCTCTCTGAGGGCACAAGTGCTGTGCCAAGCTGCTGGGTCCAGCTGGGACTTCCTTTTTTTGGCCTCAAAGTATGTGATATCCTGGTTTCCCAACCAGGGATTCAAACTGCATCCCCTGCATTGGAAGTGCAGAGTCCCAACCGCTGGACCACCAGGGAAGTCCTCCCAGTTGGAATTCTGACAGCGGCCACCAGCTACACACAAACTTGCCCTCTTCTACCATCCGGGGCACTTCCTCACTAGCCTTTGTTCTCTCTTTCTTCAAGTTTCTTTCTGGACCCTCACAGCTCCCCCTTTCCACCAGCCCTTGATGGGATGTTCTCTATTTCATCTTCAACAGGTTTCCCTGGCTTTGAATTTCAGGACGCAGGGATGGGTGTCTATCTTCCTTGTGCAGAAGACCCTCTGAGCTCTTTGGGGAAACTAAGTCAACTTCTGCAGTGATCAGCTTTTACAATTCCAGTAGAGGCACCTTGCTTGGATCACAGGAAGTGTTTTTGTACCCTGACTGCAGAAAGATGGCTTCCTATCCTCCACTTGTTTTTGTTGTTTAGTCACTAAGTGTCTGACTCTTGGCGACTCCACGGACTGTAGCCTGCCAGGCTCTGCTATCCATGGCATTTCTCAGGCCAGAATACGAGAGTCAGTTGTCATTCCCTTCTCCAGGGGATCTTCTCAATCCAGGGATTGAAGCCTCATCTCCTGCATTGGCAGATGGATTATTTACTGCTGAGCCAGCTGGGAAGCCCCACCCTCCATACAATTGCTCAATTAGAAGATATACAGAGCAACATTTCTTATATGTGTAATTTTGGTGGCTTCGACGGTAAAGAATCTGCCTGCAATGCAGGAGACCCAGGTTCAATCCCTGGGTTGGGAAGATCCCCTGGAGAAGGGAATGACTACCCACTCCAGTATCTTGCCTGGAGAATTCCATGGACAGAGGAGACTGACAGGCTACAGTCCATGGGGTTGCCAAGAGTCATACACAACTGAGTAACTAAAACACATATAATTTTATTAAAATAACAGAGGGCTATAATGTGGCAAATCAGCATAAGGATTTGTATGGTGTCCTGCAGATAGGGTGAGGTTGCAGAATTCAAGACCCATAGCCCAGGAAGAAGGCAGGTGGTACTGAGGTTCCACCCTGGGATTTCACCCCTGGCCCAGCTATCAGCCTCACCCACCTGCTCGATGGAGGCTAACAAGCTATGCAGAGAAATAAGTAGTTTATACTCTCCCTGTGATAGCATCCTTCTTTTCCTAGCTCCATTTTTGGCTGGCTGAGCTCCCCGAAGCACCATCCAAGGAGGGATCAGTTAAAAGCAGGGGTAAGGACCACAAGAAGGACTGGAGGAAAGAGCCGTCGGAGGGCCCGGAATCCCTTGTCTGAGACATCCTTTTTTCCCCTGCTCTTAACCTCACTCTCTTCCCACTCCCAACTCTTGCCTCTGGAAGTCAGAGAGGGGCAGACACTGAGCAGGTGGCCCTGGTGGGTGCCCGAGCTGATACCAAGTTGGGCAGGAAGATGTTGTCAGCGTATGGGCCAAGGCAACACATGGCCCCGAGTTCCCAGGGATAGGAGGGGAACAGGCAGGAGCAGATGAACTGCTAAGCAACAAGCTTGGTAATTTCAGCCAGGGAACTTTCCAATGATAAGAAATAAGGGAAGGCAGCCAGTGGGGGTGCACGGGAAAGGAGGCTCTGCACAGTGATGTCTCTGTTTATTTCCTTTCAAAAGTAAAATGCTCTTCCTATAGGAAGCTTTTGCTTCTCCCAAGTGGCAGAGCCAAACACAGTGGAAAACCATCAATACCCATCTTCACCCTCCCAAGAGGATTAAGTTCCTCATGCTCACATTTAAATCATCTCTGAGCTTCAGGCAGTCCAATGGTTGAACTTAACTTCAGATCAACATACAGGGAATGGAGCTGCTTGGGGCAGGGAAGTGGAGGGAGTATCAAAAATAGTGCAGAAGGACATGTACCAGGGTGGTAACAGTGGTTGCCTACAGGTAATGGGATTATAGGTGATTTTTTTACCTCCTTCTTTATACTCTTCCATACTTTTCATGTTTTTATGATATGCATGTGTGTGTGGTTTTTTTTTTTATCATTTTAGAAAGCTATTTTAAAATGTAGACGAAGGCAACACCAATTAATAAAAAGAGGAACACCTGTGGACCAGTGTTTCCAGAACCTTCTATATGGCAGAATCTAGAGTTAATCTTTTTCTTTAAAAGAAAAATACTTATTTATTTGGCTGTGCTGGGTCTTAGGCACATGGGATCTTTGATCTTCACTGCAGTATATGGAATTTTTAGTTGCAGCATGTGGGATCTAGTTCCCTGACCAGGGATCAAAATACAGCCCCCTGCAAAGGGAGTTCAGAGTCTCAGCCACTGGACCACCAGGGAAGTCCCTAGGGTTGGTCTTCACGTCTGTTATTTGATCTGACCATCACAAGCTTACTGTAGTATTGATCGCACCCTTTTTACAGGTGAGGAGACTGAGACTTGGGAAAGTAACGAGCTTCTCGGAAGAGACGCAAATGATCACTGGCAGAGTGAGATTTCCACCCAGGCCTATCAGATGCCAGGCTGTGTACGGGAGCGTCAGGTGGTATCCATGTATGTTTGATCGCGGGGTGCTTGTGCTTAACAGATAACTTTATGATAAAAAGGCCACAGAAGAGACTCAACATGCCCAAGTCCTGAGTGAAAATGTGCCTGGGGTGTTTGAGGAAAACCTGGACACCAGGGCAGCTGGAGCAGAGGGAGCAAGGGGTGATGGGCAGGAAGGGAAACCAGAGGTGATGAGGCTGTATCCACAGAGCCTGACCAGCTTCCGTAAGAGCTGTTGGAAAAACTCAGTTATACTCCTGCTGACATGCCTGTGGCTCAGCGTGGTTCCTTTAGCCCCTAGTTTTTCATGATTTGTCAACACAGACACTCACCGACTAGAAAGTTCTTCTGTTTCTCTTAGTACAGATTCCCCAGAGTGGGCTGCGTCCAGCCTGGGCACTTCACATTGAGGTTCTTGTCCCCTCCGTTGAAGGGTTGGGTGGACTGGCTGTCCTGTCCTTGGTTGGGACTCCGGCAGTCAGGCAGTGAAGGCATCCCGTGAGCGGAAACTCTGGACCAGAATTATTCAGGGGACCCAGGCAATTAACGGCTCCCCTGTGGCTCAACAGTAAAGGATCCACCTACAATGCTGGAGCCGCCAGTGATCCAAGTTCCATCCCTGGGTTGGGAAAATCCCCCAGAGGAGGGCACGGCCACCCACTCCAGTATTCCTACCTGGAGAATTCCAAGGACAGGGGAGCCTGGTGGGCTGCAGTCCACAGGGTCGAAAGAGTCAGACACAACTGAAGCAATGCATAGGCAATCAATTCAGAATCAATGGGAGGAAGTATCGATTATCTCTTTCTGTTCTCCATTCTAGTCTCATCCCTTCACAGTGCCTGTTAGAAGGGGCACTAGAAAGGGGCAGAAAGGCCTTTCTGACTTTCTGCAGAGCACTGTGGGCAGTTGGATTCTAGTGAAGGGAACCAATAGCTTCATTTGTTGATCTACTTGAAATGACGATAGGATGAAAACACACCCTGATGGGTGTGAAAGATTCAGAATTCAGTCTGCTCAATCCATCCAAAGCAAAACAAAAAGGTTTCCTACTTCTTATCACCTGGTCTCTCGAAAACCTTGTTTCATGCGTTTCCTCATGTAGCACACAATTATTTCCTAAGTATCAAAGGAAAGCTTCTGTGGACCCTGGGATGGAGTTCTCACCCTCACAGCCTCCTCTGCCTCTCAGACCAGGTCCCTCAGAAGCCTTTCCTGGCTGAAAACAAGGGACGGTCTCCCAGCAGAGAGCAGGGGGGCTGGGGAAGGTCGTGCATAAGCCTCAGTCACTCCTGCCGTCCCTGGACCCACTTCCCTACCCTGAGCATCCGCAGAGACCACCAAGAGAGCTCGAAGCGGGTCAGCAGGAGGCCAATTGCCTCATATGTTCTCCTCTCTCCTGGGAGCCCCTCTTGACAGGCGGTCCCTGCTCTCCCTCCAGCAGCACGTAAATCCATCACTTGCCACTCTGGTTTTTACCAAATTTTAATTTCCTCATGTCAAGAAGTCTCACTTCCTCTGTATCCAGTTCATGTCTCCCTTTGTAGAGGGAAAAGGACTCAAGTCCCACTTTTCCATACAAGAGCCGGTGTCTCTGGGTCTGCTTTCTCCTTCTCCCAAGCACAGAGCCCAGACGGAAGGTCATGGAGATGTAGAGTGATGTGCAATAACCCTGGCTAAGTCCTGCTGTCCTGTTTAAGTACAGGTTCTGCCCAGCTCATCTCTCCCACACCCGGGCCCTAAGCTTAACCAACAGCACTCCTCTCATTAACTTCTTAGAGTGCAGCCCAGATCTCAGAACCTTAGCTGCTGGATGAGTCACAGGATAAGGAGCTGATGTGGGCAGCTGTTGCCATGCTCTCTTCCAGGGGATCTTCCCAACCCAGGGATCGAACCCAGGTCTCTTGCATTGCAGGCGGATTCTTTACCTTCTGAGCCAACATACACACATAAATGGGTTCCCCAGGTAGCACTAGTGGTAAAGAACCCTGAAGACATAAGAAATTCGGGTTCAATCCCTGGGTTGGGAAGATCCCTGGAGAAGGGCATGGCCACCCACTCCAGTATTCTTGCCTGTAAAATCCCCTGGACAGAGGAGCTGGAGGTCTACATACAGTCCTTTGAGTCTCAAAGAGTCAGACACAACTGCAGCAACATAGCAGGCATGTACATGCACATAAATACATAGCATTTCGTATCTACATAAATACACACATGAACATAATACTGACTATTTACATCAGGTAATTACCCAGAAGCGGAATTGTTGAATCAAATGGTGTGCACATTTTTTTAAGTTTTTGATTCATTTTGTCAATATTGCCAACAGTCCTTCAAAAAGATTGTACAAATTCACCTTTAAGCAGTAGAACATGAGTGTCTACTTTTTCCCATAGCCTGCTGACACTGACTATAGTTAATGGAGCTTTTCTCTCTGTCCTTAAAAAAAGTTTTATTGATGAATAATAATATTTTGCCTTAATGAGAATATTTTCCTTTACTTGTAGAGCTGAACATTTTTCATCTATTTGCTATATTAAATCTCTTTTTAAATTGCCTATTTATTTCCTTTGCTTTTTCTATTAAAATGATTCATCTTTTATTTGAAAATTAATTTTAAGAGATCTTTTTATAGTAAGTATATTCATCCTTTATTTGATATGGATGTTACAAAAATGTTTTTCAGTTTATCATTTGCCTCTTTATTTGTTGAAGGTATTTCCACATATGCAATGCATTTATGTCATCAAACTTATTAGTCATTTTCTTTATGGTTTCTGCCTTTAGAATTATGCTTAGAAAGACATTCTACACCCTTAGAGTATACAACCATATCAATATTTTCTCTTGAGACATTTGCTTTACATTGAAATCTTTAATCCATCTGGAATTTATTATGTTGAATTATACAGATAGAAATCTTATCACACACTAAAATCTGGTACATTTATTTGGGACTGTTCCTGGGTTTTCACTGAAATCCATCGATCCATTGAACCACTAATATGTCAGCATTACAATTCTCTCTAATTTTGATGATTGAATAATACATCTTGACATGAGGCATTACATTTCAAGAATGACACCCGACAAACCAGAGAGCACTGAAAAGTAAAGTTAGAAAACCACTTCATATAAAAAAATTTTTTTAAACTAGAAACATTTATCTTTGAAAAGAGAGGGTTCAATTCCTGTCAAAAGTAGGAATTCAATAAGTAACCTAAGGGGGTTACATCAGAGCCATTTTTCAAATAGTTAAAGATCTGTTATGTGGATTGGAATGAGTCTGGATGGCTCTAGAGGAAAGAACTAAAGGGCTAATGGATGGAAATTATTAGAGGAAAATTTGGGTTCAACAAGGGACTTTCCCTTGTTCAGCAAGAGAACAGACTGTCTCAAAGGAAGCTGAAGCCAGAGAAGTCAGCTCCTCTTCACTGAAAAAAGCTAAAAAATAGGTAACTAATTTTTCCAGGATGCAATGAAAGGGACATTTGTCACAAATAAGTGGCCTGGCTATTTGAAGGACATTCGAACTCTAAAATCTTCCCATCTACAATCTTATTATCCTAAAAACAAAACAAACAAACAAACAAAAATCAACATCATAACTTTATGGACATCAAGCCTCAACCACTGAGAAATCAGCACTGAGGGAACTTTAAGGCAGTACAGCCAAGCCATTGTTTTCCAAAACCTTAGAAGCTGTGGTTTGTCTTTTTTTTGTTGTTTGGGAGGTGGTTTGTGCAGGGCTGGGTTTGTGTTGCAGAATCTAAAGCGAATAGAAATGTATTAGGTACCCACAGAGCCTTCTTTATTATTTACACGTTTAGGCACATCTCAGGGTGCCCCAGGGTACAAAGGGACATTTCCTCAAACAACCAGAAGAAAGTAGCCCAGATCCTGGGATCTCATTTTTATCCGGCTTCTCTAGACACCATAGCACTGAGCAGAAGTCTGTCCTGTCCCCTCCTCACCTCCATGGGGAGCGGGGAAGAGAATTTCCTTTAATGCCACAGTAAAATATTCTGAGGTCCCGGGAGCTGTCCCATTCAAATGCAGTGATTTTATCTATTATTTATCCCAGGGCTTTCAGAGAAAAGATGTCTCAGTCATGCAAAGAAGAGAAGCAGATCTTTGAAGCAGCCCTCTCTGGGTCATTTCCTTTGGAAAGAAGAGGCAGTCCAGAACAGGACAGCCGAAGTGTCTTCTGTCTGGGGCCAGCGTCCCTGTGTAGGAGATCTCACCGCTGAGGACATGGGCTCAGCAGGCATTCAGTTACTTAAGTACCCTGACTGTCATCCTCTGAAGACCCACAGTCCTGACTTAATTAAAGCCATAGGTAGATGGGGAAAGCACAACAGTCCATCATGGTTAGCAAAGCCCATCAGCTGCCTAAAGATACTTTATGGGCACAAGACATGGAGCAGAAAGTGAGTCATACAAGACGCTACAAAGTATTGAGAGAGATATAATTAAGCATTAAATTATAAAGAGAGTAGTATATGGGCCTTATACACATAATGTTGAACAAAAAAAGCCAGACACGACAGTTTTTTATTAATCCATTTATATAAGAAAAAAGCTTCCCTGGTGGCTCAGACAGTGAAGAATCTGCCTGCAATGTGGGAGACGTGGGTTTGATCCCTAGGTTTTGGGCTGATCCCCTGGAGAAGGGAATGGCTACCCACTCCTTTTGTTCTTGCCTGGAGAATTCCATGGACAGAGGAGCCTGGTGGACTACAGTTCGTGGGACTGCAAAGAGCTGGACACAACTGAGAGACTAACATTTTCACTTTTTTTCATTTATATAACATGTTAAACTGATTTATGGTGTTGAAGTCAAGGTATTGGTTACCCTTTGGGGTGGAGAGATGGTAGTGTCTGGAAGGAGGCACCCAGGGCCTTCTGGGATACTGGTGATATTCTGTTTTGGTTTTTTTTGGCTGCACCACGCGGCATATAGGATCTTAATTCCCTGACCAGGGATGGAAACTGTGTCCCCTGCATTGGAAGTGTGGAGTCTTAACCACTGGGCCTCCAGGAACGTCCCGAAGTTCTGTTTCTTAATTGGAGTGCAGGTTACTTCGGTGTCCTCAATTTGTGAAAAATCATTGAGTTGTGCATTTATGATTTATGCACTCATCTGGGTGTGTTATACTTCAGTAAAAAAAAATTTGAACCAGAAGGGGGTTAAAAAACGTTTTTCCATAGGGTACTGATTAAATTGGCAAAGACAAGAAAAAATGAGGAATTTTTTCAAACAATCCAAAACAAGAGGAAGGTGGTAATTGGCACTTCTCAGCACAGATCTGAGGGCTCCCATGGTTCTGTGCCATTTAAATCTCCTAACAGTGTGAAGGGAAGGATGCTTTCTACATTTCTGCAGTGAAGGTACAAAGAGATTATGTGACAGAGTCAAATCACATGGCTGGTAAGTGTGAGTCTTCTGGACTCAAATCCTAGGCTCAAGTTTTCACTAAATATTTACAACATGCACAGCAAAGTTATACCCTCAAAACCAAAGAAGGATAGGAGAGCTTGATTTAGACCCTTTCCAGGCCAAGGAACTGAAATCCATGATGTCAAGCAGAACTTGCAAGTCAAAGAGTCCAAGTGTTCCCAGGGCCCCCAGTGGGTCCCCAGTTACTCAGGGACTCCTCACTTAGGCTTGGTACAACACTGAAAATTCACTTTGGATGTCCTCTGTTATTAGATCACACCAGTCCCTCCAGCTCAAGCAGCAGCTGAGTCATGGTATTTTACAGACTCTTCCAGAGCCAGAGAAGGGGAAGGGAGTGGGGGAGAGATGCAGAAAACGCAGGTGGCCTGTCCCAATTCAGACTTAATCAGATCAGTTAAGCAGAAACATGGGCCTCTGACAAAATTAAATTATGGTTTCTTCATGCCCTAATGGGAAGTTCATTGCCCCAGGCTCCAGGAAACTGTTCCAGTTACTGCCTTGGCCATTAAGTATCCATTCTAACCTCTCTGGGCTTCATTTTCTTCATCTGTAAAATGAGAAATTTAAAAGAAAATTTTTCTCTGTGTCCCTTCCAGCCCAGACTTATGACCTAAAACACCAGAGTTTACACTTCTGCCTGGGAAAGGATGCTAACCCCAGATTTGAGCATAGCATTTAGTGTCAGGAAACCTGAGGTTACGTTTTTGACTCAAAATATGATGCTTTGTCATTTCATTGGCCTCCGTTTCCTATTCTGTAATAGGAAAGGGCTGTAACCAAGATTAAATAAGCTAATGAATGGTTCTCAAACTTGACCTTGTATAGATAGCATCAGATGCTGGGGCAGGGGGGCGGGGAGGGGAAGCTTATGAAAACACGGGTTGCTGGGTCCTACTCCTAGTACTTTTGACTTACTAGGCTTGAAATGGAGGCTAAGAACTTGCATTTCTATCCCATCCTCAGGTGATGCTGATGCTGCTGGTCCCAGGATCACACCTTGAGGACCTCTGAGCTCAAGTGTTTAAAAGCTCATAATAGAGTATGAATCTAAGCTGTTCAGGCTCAATCTAAATAGGAAATGGTTTCTAAGTGCTAAAAATGCAGCCATGTAGATGATTCATGTTCTTATCTGACAAGCAGTTGGGATATAAACCAAATGTCCCCAGGCTCTACCAGCATATGGGTTCTGTGGGGATGGTATTAATGCTGATAGCCCTCACAAGCCCCCAGCTGACAAATTCCAGACCAAGTATTCAGGAGACTCCATATGTCTACATGCAGGTCTCATGTTCTTCTGTGAAATTCTCTCTTTGTTGATCTTCCCCACACCCTGAAACACATGAGAGTGGTCCCTGATCACAGCTGGTAACCCTGGAGGATGAAGCTTTCCTGACCAGGGGTGATACAGTGCTGCAGCCTCAAAACCATGAACATGCCCATTCCCTCCGGCCATCACAGAGGCATCACTTCCCACAGAAAAGCGAGAACTCCCTCTGTTCAACCCTGTGGCCCTTGTTAGCTGAGCCCTGATGGAACACTGTCTGTATCCTTCACAGAAATACTTCATTGCAGAGATCAGATTCAGTGCTCATCAAGCCTCCTTTCCTTTCCTGTGACTGCATTTCAAGCTGCTCTTGCAATCAAGTTGGGACCATGTTCGGGTTTATAAGGGGCAATGATGTATGTGCAACTTCTGGGCCAAATGACCAAAAAGGGTCTGTGATTTCCCCATGCCCTTTGTTCTCTCTCCAAGAACATGGTGCTACATGTTTCAAAGGTACAGTAGACACAAATGACTTAGATTCCCAAGACACCTTGCAGACAGGAGCAGCCTTGGGGAAAGACAGTCAAAGTTGACTTAGTGAGCAATGAACCTTTATAATTAACCACTGAGTTTTACCCCACAGCACAGGTTAGTCTAATCTGAGACAAAACTCTTTTTGCTTTGCTTACTAGTCCACATCCTGTGTGTGTGTGCATGCTAAGTCGCTCCAGTCGCATCTGACTCTTTGCAACACTGTGGACAGTAGCCTCCCAGGCTCCTCTGTCCATGGGATTCTCCAGGCAAGAATACTGGAATGGATTGCCATGCCCTCCTCCAAGGGATCTTCCCAACCCAGGGATCGAACCTGTGTCTCTTACGTCGCCTGCCTTGGCAGGCAGGTTTTGTTGTTTTTTTTTTTACAACTAGTGCCATCTGGGAAGCTCCCGTGCCCTCTAGTGCTCAGTCAAAAACTAGGAGTGAGGCTGGAGAAGAGACACCATAAAGTCCTTCCCATGTCCACATATTTCGCGTTTTCCCCCTTGATACATTTCCCTCCTACTCTACATAACTGTCACCTGCACAAAGTCCCAGGGAGCAGTGTCAAAAGCTTACTGCTCAGGAGGGCGGTCAGATTTAAGTCACAAAAGGAGCTGGTTGGTGGTAGTGACATGTGGGGAAGAGCCCATTTGTTGTTATTCGGGGACTGGAGTGAGAATAGTACAGCGCTGACTATAAACCATTCCTTAGGTCAAGGAAGATGGCAGTATCTGTAAGACAGATAAACTTAAATTGCTGACAAATTTGCCTCAGGGTTAAAAAACTTTTCATAATATATAATACTCCACTTTTTAAAATAGAGTAAGTCCCATACATACGAACCTTCAAGTTGTGAGTTTTCAAAGATACGAACATACGCTCACATTTCCAATCACAGAAGTTAATTCATGTGTCTGGCATACATTGTCACGTGCGTACATCCTCCACAAGCTCAGTACAGTAGTACGGTATCTTTATTTCCAGCCCAGGATGCTCCAAAGCAAGCATAAAAGCAGCATTGATGTAGCTGGTACTGTACTGTACTTTTCAAGGTATTGTTGTTGTTGGGTCGCTAAGTCCTGTGCAACACTTATGTGACCCTATGGACTACAGTCCATCAAGGCTCCTCTGTCCATGGGATTTTCCAGGCAAGAATGCTGGAGTGGGTTGCCATTTCCTTCTCCAGGGGATCTTCCCAACCCAGAGATTGAACCCATGTCCCCTGCACTGTAAGATTAAAAGTTTTTTATGTATTTTTTGTTTGTTGTGTATCATTTGTGTTGTTGTTGTTCAGTTATTAAGTCGTGTCCCTTGGCTCCTGCTTGGGTAGGTGAACTCTTTACCTCTAGTGCCACCTGGTTAGTTGGGTTCCTAGGCTAACTTTGTTGGACTTATTAACAAATTGGATGTACAAACACATTCTCAGCAAAACTTATTTGTACGTAAGGGACTTCCTGTAGTTTTCTTCCTTTCCTTCAAACAATTTTTGCATGTGCTTATTATATCTTATCCTTACAACTATGATATCTGGTGCATGCATGTGAGCTCAGTTGCTTCAGTCAAGTACAACTCTTTGCAACCCTGTGGACTGTATAGCCCACCAGGCTCCTCTGTCCATGGGATTCTCCAGACAAGAATACTGGAATGAGTTGCTGTGCCCTCCTCCAGGGAATCTTCCTGACCCAGGGATCAAACCCACATCTCCTGCATTCTTTACCACTGAACCACCAGGGAAGCCCATGTTATCTAGTAGATGTAATAAAAGTGAGGGGCAAAAATAGAAACTGTTTACCTGGTCTCCAATTATGCCAGGTACTGTATGTTAGACAAATGAACTCATTTAGTCCTCATTATATTCTTGTGAGAAATGTCATCTTTGTTGTAAATCAAGAAACCAGAGCCCAGAGACAGTAACTTGCCCACTGTCACATAGGTAGTAACAACCATACCCAGATTCCAAGCCAAGGATGTATGGACTCAAAGCTCTTTCCATGGACATTATTATATTTGTTGACCAATGTCATAGAGCAAATCCATGATGCAGTCAAGCCCAGGAGCAGTTTCTGCTAATTCCCCTGATGCCTAGTTCTGAGCCCTATATGGCATAAGAGTCAGCATCTTACTGTAAATCAAAGAGGCCCCATAGTGCCTGATGATAAAGGACAAGCCCCTGCCCACTTCCCACTGCTTCCCCAACCCTACCCCCACCATACCCACTCCCAGCACCTAAGCAACTTCCAAAGTACAGAACAAAGATAATTTAAGAGCACTTAAAAAAATTGCATCCAGGACCCAAATTGTACGATTTACCAATGACACCTTCCTATTATACGGTTCTAGTTCAGAAATAGAAAAATTAGGGAATAAAGTTGTTCTGCATTTTTAAGTTATTTGTACTCCAAAGATTTTGCAAGTTCATTTGAGATAGTTTATGAAATGAAATCAGTTCAGTTCAGTTCAGTCACTCAGTGTCTGACACTTTGCAACCCCATGGACTGCAGCACACCAGGCTTCCCTGTCCATCACCAATTCCCAGAGCCTACTCAAACTCGTGTCCATCCCATCAGTGATGCCATCCAACCACCTCATCCTCTGTCGTCCACTTCTCCTCACACCTTCAATCTTTCCCAGCATCAGGGTCTTTTCCAATGAGTTGATTCTTCGTATCAGGTGGCCAAAGTATTGGAGTTTCAGCTTCAACATCAGTCCTTCTGATGAATATTCAGGACTGATTTCCTTTAGGATGAACTGGTTGGATCTCCGTGCAGTCCAAGGGACTCTCAAGAGTCTTCTCCAACACCACAGTTCAAAAGCATCAATTCTTTGGCACTCAGCTTTCTTTATCGTTCAACTCTATCATCCATACATGATTACTGGAAAAACCATAGCCTTGATTACATGGACCTTTGTTGGCAAATTAATATCTCTGCTTTTTAATATGCTGTCCAGGTTGGTCATAGATTTTCTTCCAAGAAGCATGTTTTAATTTCATGGCTGCAGTCACCATCTGCAGTGATTTTGGAGCCCCAAAAATAAAGTTTCTCACTGTTTCCATTGTTTCCCATCTATTTCCCATGAAGTGATGGGACTGGATGCCATGATCTTAGTTTTCTGAATGTTGAGTTTTAAGACAACTTTTCTCTCTCCTCTTTCATTTTCATCAAGAGGCTCTTTAGTTCCTCTTTACTTTCTGCCATAATGATGGTGTTATCTGCAAATCTGAGGTTATTGATATTTCTCCCAGCAATCTTGATTCCAGCTTGTGATTCATCCAGCCTGGCATTTCACATGATGTACTCTGCATATAAGTTAAATAAGCAGGGTGACAGTATACAGTCTTGATGTTCTCCTTTCCTGATTCGGAACCAGTCTGTTGTTCCATGTCCAGTTCTAACTGTTGCTTCTTGACCTGCACACAGATTTCTCAGGAGGCAGGTCAGGTGGTCTGGTATTCCCATCTCTTGAAGAACTTTCCAGTTTGTTGTGATTCACACAGTCAAAGGCTTTGGCGTAGTCAATAAAGCAAAAGTAGACGTTTTCCTGGAACTCTTTTGCTTTTTCGATGATCCAATGGATGTTGGCAATTTGATCTCTGGTTCCTCTGCCTTTTCTAAATCCAGCTTGAACATCTGGAAGCTAATGGTTCATGTATTATTGAAGCCTGGCTTCGAGAATTTTGAAATGAAGTAGTATAGGAAATAAGATAATAAAAAAAATTCAAAAATCAAGTAAATAGAGATTACCAAGTACTTGAGATGAGTTAATTATCACTACTGAGCCTGAAATTTAGCTGTATTTCCTAGCAGGTAATACATAAAAAGGAAACATGGTTCTCATTATGTAATGAAAATAATTTTAAAAACAATTAGTTTTTAAAAACTGTGCATGTGTGTGTGTGTGTGTGTGTGTGCATATCACTGATTTCAAGGAGAAATGTGCCCTGAGATTATTTGTATGTGGAAGTTTATAAAGCCATAGGTTTACATATGTCCCCTCCCTCTGTACCTCCCTTCC